>NC_080798.1:20925509-21030509 GCF_028018385.1 Neofelis nebulosa | reverse complement strand
ATGTAAGCCACCACACACACACACACACACACACACACACACACACACACACAAGCGTGCATATCCAACAAAGCCCTCAGCTCTCAGGTGTCTCTCTTTGCAGGCCCACCAACCCCCCAATCCTGGATGTGAGACAATCGGTCTCAGGATGCTGCTAGACCCCCCAGGAGGAGGGACTTGCCAACAAACCCCCACCTCCCCCTAGATCATGATACTGAAGCTTCCTCTTGAGGTTCACGAGGGGTCAGCAGAACCCCACCTCAGCTCATTAAGGGAAAGAAATTTTTGGACACCCCTGGATAGTCAGGAAACCGTGGCTAATCCAGACTCCTGGTGGAGGGCCCAGCATGAAAGGGGGACCACTGTAATGTGAGAGCCCCAAAGGGGAGAACGTGCGCTTTTCTCAAGCTCAAGGGGAAGGGAAAGATGGCTGGAAAAGTCTGCTGTTCACAGGCAATTGCCACAAAAAGCCAGGAATGACGAACACTCAAGAGCCATTTGGGCAGATGGAAACGCGCCTTTCCCCTCGCCTGAAGACGCAAAAAGCAATCCGAGTCCCTGGGCGGCGTGGGGCAACTGCGGAAATCTCGCAGCCAGATGAAGCTCATAAATTTCCCCTATGAACAATTGTTTTCATTTCCCTCCCATGCCACTAGATATTATAAGTGGAAAGCAAAACACAAGTAAATATGTTCATTCCACTCTTGTGATCAGTGATAAACGAGAGACTGCGGAGGCTGACAAAGGTCAGCGGGCCGCCTGTGGCGGGTCTGCGAGCGGACACTGCCACCCTCCGGTCGCGCGCGGGACTGCACCGGCCGGGACGGCCTGACTCGCCCGCCAGCCCGGGCTCCAAGCGCAGGGGGCGGGCTCACTTCCTACACGCTTCACTTCGCTCCAGTGAGGACATCAATGCATACAAATTGCAGAAAAGTGAGAAAGTACAGAGAACCCCACATTAAAAATAACCGTCATTCACTACCCCTCTCCCAAATATAACCACTCCTATTTACATTTTAGCACATTTTTCTGGTCTCATCCTATGATGCGTACAGAAACTAGACATACAAAATATAAAAAAGTGTTCACGCAATGCTCAATCATGATTTTCCATGTAACGTTTAAACTAAACTAATTTCCATGAATATATTTTTAAGGGCTGCATAATATTTCATCTTGTGACTGTATCAAAAGTTACTTAACCATCCCCCAATCATTGTCCAAAGTGTTTCTAACGTTTGAATCATTGTAGATCATGTTGTAACTAAAATCTTCATGCATGAAGTTCATGCATGTTGTAACTAAAATCTTCATGCATGTTCACATTGTTTAGATCACCAGAGGTGGAATTACTAAGAAAATAAACATGTGTGAACCTCTTAACGACATTCCTATTTTCTAGATGTGAAATGCTGTATGAAAACTATTATAAGAAATGATGGGTGGGCATAATAAATAATAAAAGAACATGCACTATTTCTTGGGCAGGAAGGCTCTGTACTCTCAACATGTCAGTCTTCCCCCATCTAATCTTTCAACCAAATGCAAGTCCAAAAACAATTCCATCAAAGCCTCTTTGATATTTTGTCACATTGATTTCAAATTTTATTTGAAAGCATAAATAAGTAAAAAATATCCAAGAGACATTTTTGTAAAAAAAAAAAAAAAAAGAGAGAGAGAAATGGGGTTTTGCTCAACCAGATATTAAAATGTATTGCAGAAAGCAACAATAATTAAAACCGTGAAGTTTTAAAAAGTTTAAAGGAAAATAACTGCGGAAACAAACACATACATTTACATTTTAACACAAAGGCATTTCATATCAATGGGGAAAGGATGGCTCATCGATAAAAATAGAAGTACAATCTGCCACTCATTGGGAAAACAAAATTAGTGCCCTGCTTCATACCACATATTAAAGCAAGCCCTGTAGGCATTCAAGATTTAAATTTTTAAGTGAAACTAAGAAGTACCATCTACATAAATTGCAATGGGGAAGGTTTTTCTAAATCCAATTCCAAAGGCAAAAACCAGAAAGAAAAAAAAAAAGATAACTAATGTTGAATTATACAAATTTAAAATATCCACTTGTGTGGGCTCCTGGGTGGCTCAGTCGGTTAAGTGTCCAACTTGGGCTCAGGTCATGATCTCACAGTTCGTGGGTTTGAGCCCCACATCAGGCTCTGTGCTGACACCTCAGAGCCTGGAGCCTGCTTGGGATTGTGTGTCTCCCTCTCTCTCTCTGCCCCTCCCCCACTCATGCTCTGTCTGTCTCTCTCTCTCAAAAATAAACATTGAAAAATTAAAATAATAATAAAATAAAATAAAATATCCACATGTGAAAAAAACAATTTTGCAATTGAAGGTAAACTAAAGCCAGGGGAAAAGTTTTATACATATAACAGAAGGTTAATTCCCCTAATGCATAAAGCTTTCTTACAAATGTATAACAAAGAAATATTTTAACAGGAAAAACTGTATTGAGGACAGAAGTAGCAATTCACAAAAGAATAAACATAAATGATAAATAAGCATATAAAAGATGCTTGACCTCATTAGTAATCAAAGACACATGCATTTAAACAAAAATGAGTTCATTTGGGCCCTTATATTGGTAAAGATAGAAACAATGCTAATATAGGGGTGTCTGGCTGCAGAGTGAGCAACTCTTGATCTTAGGGTTGTGAGTTCGAACCCCACGTTGGGCATAGAGCCTACTTAAAAAAAGAAAAGAAAAGAAAAGAAACAATGATAATATATCATATAGGACTGTCAAGGACAAAGAAATGAACCCTTTCTACACTACTAGTAATAGGGTAAGCTGGGCAACCTTTATGAAGGATAATTTGATAATATTATCAAAAGCATTTAAAATGCATGACCCAAAGATTCTATTCCCAAAGGAATCAATCATGGATGTGTATAAAGATCTCACTTAAGTTGTTCATTGCTTTTGGGAACAAATCATAATGTCAACAACAGAAAAGTAAATATACATGAAGAGTAGATATGTATGTATATATGTATAAATTCTCCATACAATAGAGTCCCCAAAAGTAATGTTATAGAAATTTACTTATTAACATTTAAGGATTTATCATAATATTCTGTCAAGTAATAAAAAGCAAATTACAAACAGTGTAACTGTGCTTTCTGCACACATAGAAAAACCATAAGGGTTTACCTCCAAATAATAATAGTGTTCAAAGTTATAAGTAATATTTAATATTCTTTTTGCTGGTTGGTACTTTCTAGCTTTCTACCCTTAATGATTTCTAATCGATTGTTAATGAGAAAAATAGTTTTTAGTGGTTTCCTAGAAATGTACTGATATACATTCCCACGAGCGGTGCATTTAGGTGTCTGTTCACAGATTCACAGAATATGCTCAGAACACAGACTAAGGCACATTCTAGAAGCAGAGCCACAGGCATAAACCCTCAAGGAGTTCCAAGTTAGAGAGACCAAGAACAAAGCAAGAAAGCAGCGCTGGGATGGTACAGAGGAAGCGAGCGGATATTGAGAGGCTGGGGAAGGGAGCTATCCCGGGGACGAGCTTGGGGGAGGGCCACTCTGTGAAGGTGAGGAACGAGGAGAAACAGGAGTCTGGTGAGGAGCAGGTCCTTGCACATCTGGGCAAGTATTTCCTGCAGAGGCAACAGCAAGGTTTAGGACAGAGTGTGTGGTGTATGTAGAAGGAGGCTCGTACAGCTGGAAGAGAAAAAGCAAAGGTGAGCTGGCAGAAGGTGGGGTCAGGGACATCGAGGGAGGGGATGAGTAGCAGCATCCTGGAGAACCTTCTGGGCCATCATAGGAAGTTCAGATTTTCTTCTGGGTGTAATTGTAATGGGACCCGGGGAGGATTTTGTGCAGAATGATGTGACCCAGTTTCGTGTCCCCAGGATACCACTACTCTGGCTTGAGTCAGGAGGTCACTGCAGACACTGAGCCTGAACTGGAGTGGCCTCAAGAACCGGGCAGCACTGGCCGTCACACGTGCTAATTTTGTAAGCAGCCAGGACAGCATCTGGCGGTGGGGGGTATCTTAAATTTCTCAGGGCCCCTAGCTAACAAGGATGCTCAGGCAGTTCATCCCTCAGTAGATCTGGACATTTCTGAAAAACAGAAAACTAGGCTGAGAGGGTCAACCGAAGATACAACGTCTGCCATCCCTCTCCAGTCCAGAAATCATCCTACAAATTGGCCTTGCACCCAACCAAAACGGTGACCAGTTAGTGGCTAAACAAGGAAAGGAGAACATGAATCATTGGATCATTCAATCATCCACCTTTACTTTGTGTCCATCACCACATGGGCCAGCACAGAAGCCACACTTTCCACAAAACATGGATCAAAAGTTTTCCTGCATCCAATGCCCCATGTGATGGAAGGAAGGATATACGTGATCTCACATCTTTTCTCAGGGCTGGGAGATCACTGATGGATTTCCATGACTTATTTCCTCCTGAGTTCCAATGTGAGCCCACTGTATTCATATGGGGGAAATTTTCTATGTTTTTCCTACCAAATCTTTTAAAAGACATTATCATCACTTGTATGATACAAATTAATGAAAATTTTTTCTTAAAATTATTCTTCTGAACTGAGGGGTCTGTTCTAGACCTACACATCTAGTACCCCCCAATTACAGGAGGTCTCTGCCTCTCCTGGTGCCATATTCCCATTTCTCTGCACACTGCTTCCCCAGTTTCTGAAGAGGTCTGTTACCTTGCTTGGGAAAGTCATTCTTTTATACTCAGAAAGCCCTCTTGGGGTGTTGGGGGATAGGCAAAGTGGGAGAAGGGCCCTGGGGACAGTCTGGGGTTAGTCCCCTGCCTTCCTGGGAGTCAGACACCAGGGTCCATCGGCTCTGTGCAAATAGATCAGCCATGAATTTGTGATTTCCATCATCCTCACCCAAAGCTAGAGCTGGCTGCTCTGTGTGCACCTGGGGGACCATGTGCATGGGGGGATGGGGGATAGGGAGGTTCTTTTGTGCGAGACGACTCAGGAGCTCAGCCAGTGTCTGAATGCCTGGGGATAACCTGGTTGAGTAGATGTGAAGGCATCAGAGAGGGAGGTATCTGTGTGGCTATAGCTAGTAGCATTCCAGGTCGGGACCCTCTCAGCCGACTGAAAATCCATCTGTCCCAAGCCCTCTGGGCACAGTGCCACCGTAAAGGCTAACCCAGGACCCACGGCACTGGCTGGAAAAGTCACAGCACGTGATACACAAAGCTGTCTATGGATATCTTAGTGCCAGCTGACTCTGACGTGCCCCAGGCCCCCAAGGTATCACAGAAGCCACAGCCCAGCCTGAGACAACATCACGACACCGAGACAGCCCGGGCATGCAGTTGGCAGGCCTTACCTTTCCACTCTGACTGCTTCAACAAAGGGAAGAGTGGTAACACGCGTGGTGGCATGTGTGTCTGTGGTTCTGTGAGCATCTCACCTCTGGACCTATACTCCACTGCTCTGCCCTGGTCCTTAAGGTGATGCTGGGCACACGGTAGGCACCTAACAGTGTTTGCTAAATACAGAATACCACAGGGGAAAGTGGAAAGGACGTGTAGACACAATCCAAGGGCTCATTTCTCTACCTGTTTTCTATCCAAAGGCAGCACAGCAGAGCGCGTGCACGGTCATCAATTTCACACGAGTTTCGCCGTAGGGGAGAAGGCCAGGCCCACAGCCCGGGTGGCTTGTACCGTCATAACGAATCACCTGCCGAAAGACACCGAGGTGTCCAAGTGCTGCTGAGGCAGGACACGGCAGAGTCAGAACTGCCCTCGGAGGCGGGCTGCAGAGCAGAGGCCGGCGGGCTGCAGAGCAGAGGCCGGCGGGCTGGAAGTTGAACACCACCACCGACTTGGCTACAGGGAAATTTGGACAACGCTGGATCTCTGTGTCCCTACGTGCGAGGCGATGCTAATTACCCAGGCTTGTCCCAAGATTCTAATGACTTAATGAGCACAAAAGCTCCTCGTTAGCCAGGGGGCTAAAGGCATCACTGTGCCATGCTGAAGGGAAGCCGTGTTTGCTACTGGCCAGAGCAGGGAGGGGGTGGAAAGGGATGAACACACCTATCAGCGTCACACCTGAGGCCAGAATTTTAGCCCTGGAGTGCCCGCCCCTCCCCGTGGGGGCCAGAACTGGATGGATGAGTCCCTGTGGAGTGCAGAGCAAGGAGCAGCTGTAGACCTCCAGCAATGCACTGCCCTGGAGGAAGGGGAGGGTTCATGGTTGGGGAGACGGGGAAGGCAGCCCCACATTTAAGTGTCTGTGCTCCAAGTGACCTCCTTTCCCCCAGGGGGCACCTCCACGCCTATCTCAAAATGGTTAAGGGATTCGGTGCCTGGGTGGCTCAGTTGGTTAAGCATCCAATCCATCTTGACTTTGGCTCAGGTCACGATCTCACGGTTCGCGGGTTTGAGCACCACGTCTGGCTCTATGCTGACAGTGTGGAGCCTGCTTGGGATTCTCTCGCTCCCTCTCTCTGCCCCTGCCCCGCTCACTCATGCTGTCTCTCAAAATAATTATTTTTTAATGGTTAAGAGATGAGAGGTGATATAAATTAGGAAATAGATAAGCACATATACTAAACATGGAGTTCTGTTGTGGTTTTTTTACCCCATTAGATTACTAAGCAGGCATTCAGCCATGCTTCCTCCACAAGAGTAGTGTAGAACGTACTAGAAACAAAGGGATCAGTTGCACTGACCCTGCTCTTTTCCCACCAGGCCACATGCCCTGGCAACAGTCTGTGTCAGGCTGTTTCCACGACCAGGAAAGGGTCCCCAAGCCGGAAAGGGAAGGATGAGAGCCCTTACCAACAGCAACCCCCACTTATCATAAAGGCAGAACTCCAGGAAGTTGGAGCCGTTTTTTGCACCCACTGGCATATTGGGGGGCTGACGCATCCCCTTCAGTGACCTTCACCACCCTCAGGCTCACCAAAGATACACAACATATTTTAATCCAGAATGCTCTCCCTCAAGCCGTTCCATGAAGGGACCCAGGGACAAAACAGCCAAGTTGGAGACTGGGAGGTGTCTCCTGACAGCCTGTCTCAGTCCCGCCACCCTTAGGCCTGAGGAGATCACCGGAAAAGGCAAAGACGCAGTTCCAGCCCAGGGAGCTCACGAGTGTGGAGGAAGAAGACCCAAGCTACAAGGGGATCCTGGGGGAGGAGGTGAGGCTGTCACTGCCCTGTGCCATGTGGCCCCACAGAGCCCGGCAGAGATCCATACAGGCTGGGCAGGCAGAGGCATGTCCTGGGGGAGTGGGCCGTGAGTTTCCAGCCTGTAGAGTGTGCTCTTTACCAAGCGGTGTTCCAGGTTCAAGAGAAATGTTCATCACAGGCTCCCTGGTCTGCACTGTGCCCAGTGGCCGGGAGGAGCCAGCTTGGCCCCTCCAGGTCGCTCCTCAGAAAAGAGCATGAGAACCACACAGCTGGCCTCATTCAGGGCAGGAGACATCAAGGGAGTGTAGGCCCTCAGACCAGCCAGCGTCCCTGCCGTGAGGCCACCCCTGCTGCCTGCCACATTCTACCCACCGGCCTCTGTAATCCACACACGGAAGTGACAGGGCACCCTGCTGGGAGGTCATTAGATCTGAAAGTTAACTACCCTGAAATACTGGGGTCTCACCCCCGTCCCCATCCCACATTGAACACACCAAGCCCTCCTCCTCGTCTACAACTGTGTGCAACCCCTTCTTTCTGGACTTTTCTCCCTCATTAACCGACAGTCATGTATTCAGATGCAGATCAACCACCCCTCCCTTCCTCGGGGGCATCTTTTCCACCCACCCCACCTGGCCTCATCTCCTGATTCTTCAGGGTGGAAAAAGGAAATACTCACCTCAAAATTTAAGGAGGCACCAAAACACTCAACAATCAAGGTTAAGTGCAATATTTTTAAAAATCACAACTGATGTGGAAAAAAAAAATTCAGATGAGAAAAAATCTCAAAATTATATAAATAAAGACAGGGTCTGGCCTGGCACAGCACAGCCCTGCGTCAGCTGCCTGACCCCAAGGCCAGGCCCTGCCACTTCACACGGTCAGGGGCTAGTCCATATTCGTTGGGGTGACGGCTGGATTAGTCTCTATCCCCATGAGGGCAAGGGCAAGGGCAGCGTGCTTCACCAGCCCTGGTGTGCCTGGCCTCCGGCTGAGAGTGTGGTGCATGGTAAAGAGATGCCCAGGGACCCCGGAATGATCACAGGTGGCAAACAGCCCTGAAAGCTGTGCTGTGAGCGGTTCTTGTCCGCTCAGATGCATGACAGCCTCGAGGCTCCAGCTCCTGCCCCGGGGGACCCCCTGCAGGACCAGCCACTGCTACGCAACCAGCCCCCTCTTCTCAAAGGTAGGAGCCTGAGCTGGGCTCTGATGAGCCCTTTGCCGTCATTTGTGAGACAATATATTAAGTACAGAACTGACAGGATGGATGCAGTGAAGATGAGAAAAACAATCAGGCAGACCCAGAGAAAAAGTGGGACCAATTTCCTGGGGCTCCTGCGACTTTTCTCCCCCTTTCCCGAGGACTACAGCCAAGCGGCCGTGGGAAGGCATGTCCTGCCCCAGCAGGCGCCTGGGTGCCTGGGCTCCTGCCGCTGGGGAACCAGGCTGGATCCATATTCCAAGGCGGTCACTCTCTGTCCACCTCTTCACAGAGAACATTTCTATTTTGAGGAAGTGTCATCTGAGGCTGGTCTGGAATCACAGTGTACAGGTTTGCCTGAAACATGCCCAAATTCTGACAACTGCTCAATAAAAATCCCCAAATAACCATGCTCTATTTTTGCGTTTTTACAAGTTCTTTGAAAGGAAAAAGAAAAAAAGAGAGAGAGAGAGATGAAGAAATACAGAATTTTTCCACTCTCTTACCTGATGTCCCAGTTGCAAGAGAAACAGGAAGGAGGGGAGGACACGAGCACGGGGGGGATCGCCACACGGGCAGTCTGCGCATGCCGGCTGCCCCTGCCCTCTGACACACTCCCGCACTGCAGGTGGGCATTGCCCCAGCCTCTGCGTGCACCTGCCTTTTCCCTCCGGTCTGGAGAAGCAGCTGTGCTTCTCTGCTGATGGAAAGGGGGAGAAGTGCCCCAATCTCCACCATTCACTCCCCTGGCTCCTGGAAAGATGCCAGCCAGAGAGGGTGCCCATGCACAGCCCCTGATGCCACAGCCCAGCGCTGCTGGCTCCTGAGGACCCAGGCCACGCCGGAAACCAGCCTGGCTCATTGTTGAGGGGGGACGGCTGCAGAGGGGGAAAGCAACACGCTGTTGTGATTCTTTGTTGAAGACTCACAAGCCCTGCCGAAGGGTCAGTCTCCCTTTCAGAAAGGACATTAGGTGCCATTCTCCTCCTGGAAGCCCCATAAATCCCCACATCTCCTCGATATACAATTCAAAAAAGGCCTCAAAATTGCCATTGCTGTCATGCTAAGCACTGGAAAGTTCTGCTTGACCTTTATTAACATTTTTCTAAACCAATATGTTTTTTTTTTTTGCTACAAGCACCCTGAGGAATTATGAAAAATACTTTTTTCTGTAGTTTATCCCATATGCACTTAATAGGCTCACAAATATAATACCATTATAAAAAAGAAAAACTGCCAACTCTGCTAAAAAAATTGTCATAACACTAAATTATTATATAAATATAAAAGGAGTGTGTCTGTAAAATATTCACTCAATGAACATCCCAAGGTGATGGTTTTGCTATGTTGTTTTTATTCCTGAGAGATCCATAATGCATTTGGATATGCCACATGTCACCACATGAATCAGGCAGTTAATGCATGTGCTTTTTAGAAGCAGGGATGTCTTCCCAATAGAATGTGCTATAAAAAAATGTAGAGATCCGGCTGCTTTGTCTGATAGGCATAATTTAATGTCTTGCTTATAATACTGCATCTTAAGGAAAAATACACACTGTCCTATGTAGTTATTTACAATATATTGCTAAGTCTATGCAAATATGTTTCCCCGAGCCTGGGATTATATAACAAAGGTCAACAATGTTTGAAATATTTTGAAGCATATTCCCAATATGCTTAGTGTATGGTGCTAATGTCCAATATATGCACATATATCTTAATATATTTCCAGATATTTCTGTTCATTGTTCCCTCCATAGCTTCCCACAGAATACTATTAGAGGAATGTTTTCTTCGGAAGAAAGCCAAACATTGCCTATCCATCTTGGGAAAATTTATTAAGGTGGCTAATTATGTAGTCCTTAATATTGCTTTCGTATGGAGGTTGCTCAGTGGAAACTGTGGAAGACAGAAAGATAGAAGCCAGTTCAATAACACCGAAATAGGGATACAACGTACGCAAAAAGCCAACACACACCTATGTGATCTTATTTCTCTGTCACGGATTTCCAAAGCAGGCAATTAAACTTAGGCATTACATGTGTGCGTGCATACACACACACACACACACACACACACACACACACACACACACGGGTTTGTGATTTGGCCTACGTAAAAACAAAGATTACGAGCCACACATTTTATTCTCACCTCTAAATATTGCAAATTCTGTCCTTATTTTTCTGAGGGGACTTCTGTGGTCACATGCACATTTCATTCAGGTCACTTTCTTAAGAAAAGAAGATTGAGCTAGCTACACAAGATGAGGGAAAGGGTCTAAAAACCAGACCCCCAGCATCCAAGCTGTGCCCAGAAGAGAATGTAAGAGAGATTGTTTGCATCAAGGGTATCTGAGATCTGAGTGCCCAGTGTCATCTTTTATCCCAAATCGTTCCATTCCCTTATCGTTCTCCACTCATTGGGTTGGACCAAATTGAAGAAGCCTACACAGTCACCCAGATACCAATACAAAGCAGCCGATGCTGTTAAGAAGAGGTCCCTTTCCAGAAAAAGATGGTCATCCCCAGCATGTGGACCAAACTGAACTGGTCAGCCAGCTTTTCATTTCTGGGCTGTTGTAACTCTGTGTAGCCATCACGAACCCTAGGCCACATTACTCCAGAGGTCACTCTGCTGGCTTCAGGCCCCCCCTGGTCTTCAGGGTCCTCAAAAACCCCTAGGCAATACTCTTCCAACCAATCCACTTTTAAAACACTACAAATATCACCCACTTTCAAGGACTATGAAGTAGGTCTACATGTCTAGATCAGGACCTTTTATTACAATCCTTTTCGATATTGTCAATCCAGCCAACCACATGGCCCACCCGATGAGGCCTCTGAAAAAAGGGCCAAAGCTCTGAAATAAGCTTTTTTTCCCCTCCTAATGCTTTGCATCCCCATCACTGGCAGAAATGACTGACCCAGAGCTACCCTGAACAGAGACTTCTCACAGGAGGGCAGACACAGAATGCAGGTCTTCTCAGGGAAAGGCATACTCTCTTTTTTTCTGCAGAAGGGAACTTCACTAACACGCTTTGTTCCAGAGGACTTTTTTATTTGTCCTTGGGGGCCCTCTGAACCCCAGTAATGATCCCACATGTGTGGGGGTGTTGGGAAGACATGTGGGCACTGAAGGCAGGCCCTACTTCCTGCTAAACTGTACACCAGCTTTCATGGAACATTCCAGAAGGTTTTAAGGAAGGGTTTTCACGAAGGAAGGCCCAGAGAGCCATGAGCATCTTTGTTCTCCCACTGGAAGTTCAACCGTATATAAGGAAGAGCAAATGTTAAATCATTTAAAGAGAGTTATTTTTCATAGTTTCCAGTACATAAATGTGTTTCAGTACATGTTATTGTAAAATAGTGTTTCTACTTACGTTCTTGTACATCTGTTGTTATGTTTACTCATCCTCTAGTTCTGACTTTTAGAAATAGCAATAAATCTATTTTCTAATTCCCTCTCCTGATGACTGATTATTCGTCACTAAAAGGGATGGAGGGAGGTCCGCGTGAGGAGTGACCCACTCTGTGGAGCAAGCTCCAGTTTCACAAGATAAACAGGGTCCAGGGAGATTCCTCTTCTGTCCTGGGTAGTTTATGCAAACGAAATAAGAGTTGGTGGCAGCTCAAATAAATATAAATTACCCTCCAGTGGAAACTCCAACCACTTGTTACAGTCAATTTCAGCGAGGAGGAGCCATTGGTGACATCTACGCAAACAATACAATTCATTTTCATACCACATCCCTAACACCAAGATCATAAATGGCTTCGCGGAGTCAGTCATCACTGAGCTAAACCCAAGAGGATGGGACGTCAACCAGGTAGAAGGAGGAGGACAAGGAGCCTCTACTTCTGGGCCCTGGAAAGAGGGGAGGGGTTGCCAAAGCAACTGCTTTTAGAGGGATATGTAGGCCAGGACAGGACGGGCTTGGGCAACTGTAACAAACAACCCCAGAACCTCCATAGCTTAGCACAGCGAGGTTACTTTCCCAGCTTCACAAAACCCCCTGAAGGTCTGGGAGGTTCATAGGACAGCTGTGCTACATACCATGTGACTCAGTGACCCAGGCTGCTTTGATCTTAAGGCTCCTACCTCTCAACATAGGCCCCTATGCGCAGAGGAAGCCAGAAAAAGCCATGATAAGCCACACACAGGCTAGTCTGTGCTTTTACCCAGAAGCAGCCCTTTGGCCAGCAGAAGGCACACTCTCTGTGTTTGCAAGGAAGCTGGGAAATTTGGGAGAACAGAAGGGAATGTTTGATGGACATCGCCATCTCCACCACTGGTAACAAACCATTTCACAGAGAGTCAATCATGATAGAAGGAAGGCAGGTCCTAAGCAGAACACCTAATGAAGCACATTCCAAGCGCTTTTTCTAAAACACTATTTCTGGGGCGCCTGGGTGGCGCAGTCGGTTAAGCGTCCGACTTCAGCCAGGTCACGATCTCGCGGTCCGTGAGTTCGAGCCCCGCGTCAGGCTCTGGGCTGATGGCTCGGAGCCTGGAGCCTGTTTCCGATTCTGTGTCTCCCTCTCTCTCTGCCCCTCCCCCGTTCATGCTCTGTCTCTCTCTGTCCCAAAAATAAATAAAAAACGTTGAAAAAAAATAAAACACTATTTCTCCTTTCGTGTCAACTAAACTGGGCTTTGTTTAACTGGACTCCTTAGGCTACGAGATCAAGGCAATGTCATTTCCTCATCTATAAAATGGGGGTCACAATACCAGTCTAACAGGCTACCATAAAGATCTAAGACTTCATGAATTTCAAACCATATAGGTTTGCACACATATAGGCTAGTAGAAATAACATCCATAGCCATATGGCCAGTGCATTTCAGCATGTTGGGACGTGCCCTGCTTCAATGGCTAGAACCATGGCATCCAGAGTGGTCAACAAATGGTGACACGCATTCAGTTCTATCTGATGTTTAGCTGGTTGCTTTGGAAACCACATTGCTTTTAATGCCCTTCATAGTCCCATTTGCTTTAACATCTCTTCCCCACCACCACCACCCCCTATCTTTTGTATACAAGTTCTTACTGAGTTTCAGAAATTCTGGGTTCCATCTACTTGATCCCACAGTGGAATGCCTAGATTATTGGCCCAAATTTTGTTTTTTAAATGAATTCCAACACTATCCTGGGGTATCTTGCAGCTCAGACTCCCTATCTGGTTCTTAGATTTGCACTTAGCACATGGTTAATTTTGTTGGTTTGCCCACACTGGAAAGTTCGTTCTAAAGGGTATGTGTGGGCATGAGGTCCAGCCATTTTTCCAACGATCTAATGCTGATTTTCTCACTGGGTTTTTGGGGGGTTTCTGTGTGTTTGGTGTTTTTGGTTATCCATGTGTTGCGAACTGTTATTCCTAAAAGCTTCTAGACGCCTCATCTCTAGGCCCCATCAGAAATGACCAATTACAAACTAAACTACCTTTGAGACACGACAAAAGGAAAAAGATGAGCTGGAACCTTTCTCACTAGTTCAGTGGGAGAGCGGAAGAATCTTGACTTTGACCTTGAGTTCCAATCTTAACTCTGCCATTTGCTAACTTGGCCTTGAGCAGATGGCATCCTCTCTTTGGCCTCTCCCGGCAGGAGAGGAGGACAATATAGGGAAGATTCCATGGACAACATGCCAAAGACTGCGGCTTGGTGAGTATGGAGTGTTCCGTGAAGGGTAGTTCTCTTACTCAAACCTCTGGTGACACGCTCACCCCTGGACGTCCAAAGTGCCATAAGACCATGGCCCCATGTAAGTGTCACGGGCACACTGATTCAGAGCATGCATGTGAATCATCTCCTTTTTATACCTCCTATTGGTAAAATGGAGCCCCTTTCAGAAAGCTGCCCTCGTGGCTTGAACTCTGACTCCTGGAAGCACCCAACACCAGGGCCATCCCATCCAACCGTGGGCTTTCCTGCCTGACACCCACAGTCAGAGTCTGGCCCTTGCTGTTACTGCCTCCTCCGACATCACAGATGTGAACTGTTATCGATTTCATGGGTCCATTCTCAGATTATACCAACCTGTGCCTAATTCAGCTTCCTTAACCAGTCTATCGGCTCCTTCAACCAAATTCCCAAAAACGCAAAGACAGAATAATCAGAAATGCTAATTCGTCACTGGAAATCTGGCAAGCAGGGCCTATATTTTGCAAGCGGTTTAAATATTACACTTTTGTGCTTTCCTAAACTAATTTAGCCTACTAATTTTCTATAATTACCTGAATGCTCTTAGCTTCCGCTGGTCAGATGAGTTCTCAGACACTCATATAACCAGCATTAAAAAGATGCATTTAGCAGCTTGGGTTGTTAAAGTAACAAAGCCTATAGAATCCAGAGGTTATTGTATTCTCCCAAAAGTACTTAAATAATAGCCTAAAATCTGAAGAATTACTTTAATACTTCAATAAAAATAACCCAATTCAAAACATTTTCAAGGAAACAGAGTTCTTTGCTCTAGGCTACCAAGTAATGGCTGAGAGAAAGTATATAGCCTGTCACTTCTGATTAGAGAACTGTGCCTCTGTGCTTTGAACGAGGGGCATGTCTGGTAATAGGAAGTGCAGATATTAAAGTTAATAAAATAATGTGGAATACGATATATATGAAACTTGACCAAGTATAGCACAGAATATAACATACATTACCCTGTTCAGTCAACTCCTGTGGCCCGGCATCTAATGACAAGCTTAATTTCTGTTTCCAATGAGGGTACAGCTAAAAATACAATTTCCAGATTAGACAAATATTTTATCCGACTCCCTAACAAATGTAACCAGGAATGGCTGACATGTCTCCACAGACGCCCAGCGACCATGAGAGGGAATTACTAGGATTGCAAACTGCTCAGCCTGAAAAGTCCATGAAACCTCATCATCTTTGAGGTCATTATAAATAATTAGTTGCAAACACGGCGACGTGGCGGCTTCACCACTGGAAAAGGACAGGGGCGCCTCCATTTCTCTCCCGCCCTGAGAGGCTCTCGGCTCCCTCTCGACACAATTAGGTCTCCCCAAACAACTGGGCATCCAGGGCTCTGCACACCCATTATTGCATCTTTAATCTGAAACCCCAACGCCAACTGTAATGGTTTTGTTTTGCGATACATTAACCTTCAACTTGTATTTTCACTGTTAAACAACCAGCCTGAGAACCTCCTGGAATTTTTTTTCTTCCCAGTCACCTACAGGAAGCCATACGGTACCCATGATGTGACCCTCTTAAGGGATTTAAAAGCAATTCAATGAGCTAATCTCAGTAAACCCAGAATTAAAGTTCTTGTTTCCATATTTCACTTTCAAAATATTTAGAACTTTGACAGATATGACATTATGTTTTCATTAAAACAGCTGATTTCAAAATGCTGCACTGTGCAGAAACGCCATAAACAGTTTATGATGAACTGCCACACTCTTAATTAAAACAATAAATCCAGCACACAATATTTGCGCAGCCTTCGGTCTGACCTTTGCCTCTTGCTATCCACCACCAAGCCGCGGCTGCGTTCCCAACGCCAGACGTGGAAGGTTTTAAAACATGATCTGAAAGGCACTAAAGATAAAATAAGAGAAAACGTACCATTAGTCTTTGCAGTTATGATTAATTCAGTTCATATTTTACAATCTGGTTATGGAGTAAAACTGCAGACTTTACATCAAGTATTTGCCATTCACTATACCTAATGTATAAAAATGCTTGATATTTTAGAAAATGGCACCGAGCTAATTCACCACAACCCCGTTGAAGGACAGGAATTGAAATCATAAACACGGAGAGCGATGAGCTATCCGTCTGAAGTGACGAACGGAACTCACTCGTTGGACGGTCAGCCTCGGACGATAAATATGCCGGTTGCAGCCCAGTCTACCATGCCACTCTTATCTCCGTGCTGCTAGATTTCAGATTAAAATATTCCCTTAAATCTCTCACATCTGCTGCTGGAGCAGGCAGCAAGGGCGTTAATTACCGAGCAGGAATAAACGGGAAATTTGCTGCACTGGCCCCGGGGGGGGGCCGCAAGTTAACTTCGGGCCCCACCCGCTCCCAGGGTGGAAACCGTTCTGAACTGGGTCTCAGAGCATCCCATACCGAGAGGGCAGCAGGATGACTGGGGGAGCCCATTCTGCAGCTCCGATTCCGCGGGACAGACACCGGGTCTGCAACTTGGCTGCATGAGAAAATAGCGCCACCCACAGGAGGAGCGGGGACTTCCGGCAGGAAGGGGAGGGCGTGTCCAGCTCCTCGGGCGGGGGTGGGGGGGGGGGAGGTTGCGGGGACAAAACCACACTGATGCCTGCAGCGGGCTGGTGCCCAAACACTTCCTCGCCACACCTGACCTGAGCTTACGCGTGCAGCCCTTCCCCCCAGGCCTTCGTCCCCGGACCCCCACCCCACCCTGTGCATATTGATGAGACAAGCACAAGCCCCTGGCACTGGACACGTTCAGAGCTGAACCCTGCAAAGCCTCGGAGGCTGGGGAACCAGAGGGTGACAAAGAACTGGACCCCCACCCCCCTGCAGGTCCTTGTTGGAGCTGCAGGTAGAACCCACCAGAGTTCTAAAAAGACGGAGAGGGAAGCCACGCTGGCCAGAGGAGACCACGCAAGGTCTCAGTCCAGGACCTACATCTATTCCGTCCACGTTGAGACGAGTGGAGTACCAGGTGAGCCACCTCCTGTTGTGAGGGCAAGACCCCACCTTAGCCTAGCGGGCTCTGGCTTGCACCCACCTCCACAGCCTCATCTCGCCTGCCCCCTCCCTTCTCCAGATGCCTGACTTCCCACCAAAGGCCCCTCCCGGCCCATGCTGGAGTGTGGACTCACAGCTCTGGCCTGTGCCCCAGCGCCGGAGGGGACCTAAGCTGTTAGCCCTGCTCATGGAGTCTCCAAAGGTCACCGCCAGGGAGACATGCCTAGCTACTCCCTGGGCCTTCTTCAGCCCTTGTTTGGTTGGGGAATTCTGTCCCAGGTGTCCTAGCAGGTGAAAGGCCCTACAGAAAGGCTGGGCTCTGTTGGGGGAAGGTGGGCGGGGGGGGGGGGGGGGGGGGGGAGTGTCTCTGAGTACCAGGCAGGATTCCTGTGCCCTGTCCCCCAGCCCTGACTCAGGACTAGCCTGGCCCTCTATAGGAGCCATCACTCAGTGCCCTTGTCCTTTGAGTCAAACATCATAGTAGGGGTGGTTCCCATTTACCCCTCCCTTTTTACCAAAGAGGGTTCCCCAACAGGAGTCAACCCCCTGCACACCCCAACCACCCCCCACACCTAGACCCTGGGACTAGGAAGATCCGCCCCAAACACTGGGCACCTATAGGCCCCTCCACCATCCAGGTATGCAGCCCACCCTGGCTGACGAAGGTCACACTACAGGTGTCCTTATGGTCAACTTTGACCCCCCCCCCACCATCTTATAAATACCACCATTTTTCAGAAGACTGAGGTCCAGAGGAATGAAGTCTCTATCTTAAAGTCACCCAGCTAGTGAATAGCACCACAGAATTAAAATCCACCTTCTCTGACTTTGGGGCTAGTGCTCCTTCAGGGAGCACCTCCGTCCTCCTTTGGACAGACTCTGACTCTCAAAACTGAGGCCCATGTATATATCCTCAGGGGGTCCACTGCTTTTGGCAGTTTTTAATTTTTTTTTTTTTTTTTTTTTTTTTTTTTTAGTATTTTTACATTGGTGAAAATCCATCTAAAAGACACAATGAGTATAAACATTCTGGACCGCATAGGTAACCATTCCCATGCTAGGTTTTGTGTTTTCCGTCCTGTAGATGTCAAAGCACACTTTTGTCATCATCAAAGACTAAAGGGGTGGGGACTGAGTGTGCACTGGGGCTGATGGAAGGAGCAATAAAATTCTAGGTGCCTGGAGGCACCTGGGTGGCTCAGTAGGTTGAGCGTCCAACTTTGGCTGAGGTCATGATCTCACAGTTCATGAGTTCGGGCCCCATGTCGGGCTCTGTGCTGACAGCTTGGAGCCTGGAGCCTGCTTCAATTTCTGTGTCTCCCTCTCTCTCTGCCCCTACCCTGCTTGTACGCTCTCTCACTCTCTCTCTCTCTCTCAAAAATAAATACATTTTTTTCTTAATTCCAGAATTCTGTTCATGGCAGTGTGAGCCCTGAGTTACTCCAACCTCGGTGTGGAAAAAGGGGGCATGTACTGTGACAGACTGACCCAGGATCCATCAGGATAATGCAGAGGATAGCATATAACACGCCCCTGCTTTTCTCCTCTGAGTCATCTCTCAGTCCACACAGAGTCCCCCAGGTGGACACCTGGTATCTTCACTCTCTGGTCGCTCTTGTCTCCTCCAGCTCTCTTGGTTTCTTTGCATCCTACGCCTTGCCTCTGGATCCACATCCCACACTGGAGACGCAGGGTCAGATTTTCCAGATGCCGTATTACTTTGAGATTTTAGATAGCTCGGATTCTTCAGACTGTCTCAATGAACCTTTCTTCCTAATCTTGACAGGTCTTAGAGTGTAACTTTCATGTGTTGTTATGCCATTCACGTACCTTCTCTCCATTGGCTCTTTGGCAAGGAATGAGGAAGGTAAGAGAAGAAGGGGTCAAGAAAAGAAGGAATGCCTGTCCTGTCACCAGTGATAGTTCAAACAGAAGAAAAATGGTAGAAAAGTTGAGTCCGCCCTCCTCCCACCCCACCCCACCCCCAACACATGCAATCTTACCAATCTGGAAAGAACCTGGCTTGTCTTTGCCAGTTCCAGATTCATCCTGTGAGTTGTGATTTAGGGTCAGCAAAACAACATCATCCTTTCCGTTAAATGAAAGTTGCTATTTTAAATTTCATTGGTTTTATCATTTTGTCTGTATTTAATTTGTACATGAGGCCTGGTTTTACAGTTGTCTACAAGTTATAAGCATAAGGAGTTTAACCTACTTTTGTAATATTGCAGTCAAGAACATTATTATATTCATTCATTGAGTGGTTATAAGAATTAAAGGAAATCATGGGGCACCTGGATAGCTCAGTCAGTTAAGAATCTGACTCTTGATTTCAGCTCAGGTCATGATCTCGCAGTTCATGGGTTCGAGCCCCCCATCAGGCTCCATGCTGTCAGTGTGGAGCCTGCTTGGGATTCTCTCTCCCTCTCTCTGTGCTCCTCCCCCACTCATGCTGCCTCTGTCTCTCTCAAGATAAATAAATAAACTTAACAAAAAAGAATTAAGTGAAATCATGCAGGGATAGTGGTTAGCACCATGTCTGGCACATGGGAAGTACTCAATAAATGTTACTGAATCTTATATATTTTATAATAATAAATATTGTAGCAAAAAATAATCCAAGTTACTAGTGAGGATCTGCAGTGATTTATTTTTTTCTCAATAAGCTACACCAATCAAACTTGAGGAAATCTGGGCTGAATTAAATGCCCCCAAAATTCAGATGTTGGTGTCCTAGCCCCCAGGACCTCACAGTGTGACCATATTTGGAGATGGGGTCTTTAAAGAGGTAATTAAGTTATAATGAGCTCTTTATGGTGGGTCCTGATCCAATATGACTGTTGTCCTTATAAGAAAAGATTAGGGTGCACCTGGGTGGCTCAGTTGGTTAAGCATCCGCCCCTTGATTTTGACGGTTCGTGAGTTCAAGCCCCGCATTGGGCTCTGAGCTAACAGCTCAGAGCCTACTTGGGATTCTCTCTCTCTCTCCCTCTCTTTCTGCCCCTCCCACGCATGCACACTCACTCACTCTCATAAATACATAAATGAATGTTTTAAAAGAGAAAAGACTACGACACAAAGGGAAGACCATGCGAGGACACAGTGAGAAGGTGTCCACGTACACGCCAGAGAGGGAGAGAGGCCTTGGAAGAAGCCATCCTGCCGACCCCTCGGTCCCGGACTTATGCCTCCAGGACTGCAAAAAAAACAGACTTCTGATGGTGAACCCCCCAGTCTGTGATATTTTGTTATGGCAGCCTGGGTGAACCGGCACACCTCTGAACCCCAAGAGTGGGGAAGCGACTTGCAGTTTCCTGTGTTCTGCCACTCCGTCCCTCCCACAAGGTGCACCCTGCCCACGCGGTCATCATGGAAGAGAAGGTAGAAGAGAAGACCGGCACGAGGGCTTCAGCCCACATCCCAGCCACCATCCCATCCACTGGGCTTGCTCACTGGGCCACGACCCCTGAGCTGAGCCTTGTCTTTTCCACCCGGTCTGCCCCCTGGTGCCCAGTGAACAGCCCCCACACATCTGCACCTCTTGGCAGTTGTGCCTCCTGGGTGAGAGGCGGAGGACACAGAGCGATGCGAGGGGCTGGCCCCTAGGTGGGTGCTCAGCCCGGGCTCTGGAGCCCCAGAGCAGCCTGCGTGCTCCCGACGGCTACACATCCATCCTGGGGACACCGGTGCCCAGGCCAGGTGCCCACTACGGTGCCCGGCCCTCTTCTGGGCGCTAGGGCCAGAGGCAGAAGCAGGCTGACAGGGGATCCCAGGGCTCGGCTCGGCTTTACAAGGGGACAAATGGACCGTTTCATTTCCCAAAACAGCCTTCCAGGAACACTCCCATACGGGGCCATAAAAGAAGGTTTAGAACCAAGAACTTTTACAGGGGTTTTTATCTCTGTGAGTGTCTATTGAATTTTATACCCCTTCAGGGTATCCGTCGGCTGTGGGCAGAGGAAGAAAAGGCCTTTCATTAAATGCAGGAGACAGGAACAGCCAGAAATGAGTCGGACTCTTCACCCTCTGGTTTAAGGTAATGCTTTTAGAACCCCTGAGTTCCCACCTGGGAGTGGCCAGCAGATGGAAGGGTGAGGCTGTCTGGCAGCTGATGGCCGTCTAAGCTCTAGCCTGAGACGCAGCAGAAGTGTTAAGCCCCCTAGCTGGGTGTGCAGGCCTCGAGGGCCAGAGAGGCAGGGACGGTGAGGGACAGCTGATGGCCCATGTCCCATGGGACCTATGTCTCATGTCCAATGGGCTTTGGAGCAGAGGGACCACAAGCTGCACGCTGTGCTGGGGAGGCCCCAGGGCTCCCTGCTTCTCACCGCGTGCCTCAGGACACCTCGCCCTGCCCTTGGACTCTCACACACTATGGGCTCTGGGTTAGGAAGTGAGACAAGGCTTACAGGGGCAAGGGCAGGCCAAGGAGTCACCGGGTCTTCGGGCCATGCACGGGCCCCTGTCAGAGCAAGGCACAGTGGGTAGCGTGTTACCAGCAACATGGGCCTGGGACATCTTACTCCCGCTCTGGCACTGCTGGCTTACTGGATCGAAGCCTGCACAATTGAGATAATCGCAGAACTTGCTGGAAGAGCGAATGACACCCTGCATAAAAGTGCAGAGCACCATGCCTGTCCCTGGCGTGAAATGTAAACCATCTTTCCCACCATCACGGCCATTCCTTTCTTCCTGACGCTGCATCTATCCTACCCAATATAAACAACGGCCCAGAGACCCACAAAGGGCCCAAACTTTCCCCAGAGCCACATTTTGCACCAACAGGCAAAAACACTGGCCCAGGATTGCCTACATTGCCCCCACCCCCAGGACTCAAGCAGCATCTGACGCTGGCCCCGGCTGGCCCCCATCTGCCCGTGAGTCATACCCAGTTCTTTTCCTCACCCTGAAGCCCCTGCTATGCAGCTTCACCGTCAGAGGATTGTGGAGGCCAACAGCCAGAGCTGAGCTCGAGGAATCATTCAGTGGTGACTAGGAAGGACATTGGCATCCCCAAGTCTATTTCCATCTCGAGACTCAAACATTCTGCAGACACCCTTCCCTCTGCTGTGAAGGCGGGTCCCTGCCAGTACTGCACCCACACCTACTGCTCCCCAAACCCTGCATCCAGAGCGCTCAGCAAACACGGGTTGTATCTTGAAAGCAAGAAAAGCAGGAAGCGGAACATTGCTAATTCTCACGGCAGCATTAACTCATTCGCTTGCACATATGGGGTATTTGGACCCCAGTGGGTCTTCTATATATATAACTTATCGTACAGCAGGTGCAACTTGGGAGAATTAATGTTGCTATAGGAACATTCAGATCAAGGCTGGCTTCCAGAGTGAAGAGAGAAAAAATAAGTTTTCCTCCTCAGTGTACTTCTCTGTTTTGAGTCTCAAAGAAGAAGCAATGTAATCGAGTCAAATGAGGCAAGGAGGGGCTTCCCCTAGTGGTTTGGGGAAGGTGAGAATTCCTGGAAGCAGCTTCCTGGGGAGAGAGGAGGGAAGCTCAGAGTCTGAGCCTCATGTCCATGTGGCCAAGAGGGCTGGAGAGAGGGGCCAGGGGTGGCAAACCCCTGTCCGGGCCAGGAGTAGGTCTTGGGTGCCAACGCTGGAGGGTTGCCTTGGGTGTTTCCAGGATGTTCCCTGAGGTCAGCTTGAAGATCCCATGAACTCCAGAATATGCGCTCACCTCCCGCAGCCCCGGAGTGCTGGCCCCCAGCCCCGCATTGCTGTGTCTTATTCTTACAACTTTTCATCCTTCCCAGGAATGGCATCAAGGAAAAGGGGAGATCAAGAGTGAGTTTAGAGGGCTGCCTTGGTCCCTGATAGACCCATGGATCCCTGGGGACCCATCTCTGGCTGAGGGACTAGAGCAGGAGGCATGTTGGAAGTTTGCTTCAACCTCTGGTATTATAACTAACTCAGCTCTCATTGGGAGCAATCGCTGTGCCCATCTGTGAATACCCTATCTAGACTAAACTCTTCTGTCAAAGATCTGAGCATTTGGCTCACCCATCAGAGGTTTTCCTGACTAGTAAACCAGGATACACATTGGATCCCCCATGTGTTTGGAAATGCAGAAGGCTACTGCCTCCTTTCAGGAGAGGCAGGAACCCTAAGTCTCCCTTCCCACCAACCTTCCTACCATATCTGGGGGTCTTAACAGGCCACATCTGCTGAGTGGTCACAGACAGCCAGACATCCTACCCATGGTGAGGATACCCCAAGACACACACCGGGTCCACCACATGACTTAGCCCTAGCATCTGGCAATGTGCTCAGAATGGGTTGGCCAAAGAAGCAGATGTTGAGTCCAAGATGATAGCAGAGCAAAGAGGGAAAGAAGAAAGGTCAGCATTCCTAACACCATTTCCAACTCAGGGTTCTCCAGGCACTCACGTGGTGCTAGGTGCTCTATTTTGCCCAAGGGATACATAGGTAAATAAGACATTTCCTCTGCCCTCAAGATGTTCACAGCCCACCTCGGGGAGGGGAAAGGAGAGGCACGGAAATAAATAAAGGAGAACCGTGTCTTACTTCTGGTCTCCCCAGGAACCCACGCTAGGCAGGTGCAGAAGAGGTACCTACAAATGCCCGTGGAATGAACGTGGATGATAGAGGTGCGGGGACCTGCCCAAGGAGAAACATCAAGCATCCGAAGGAGCACAGAATAGGAAGAAATTTACTACGGACAAGGAGTCATGGCCCCATAGGCCGTGGCCCATGTTCCAGCTCAGCTAATGAAAGGAAACTCTCCAAGTCCACCTGGTGACTCACACCTCCCGTCCCATCGGGTATTTCAGACACGTCACAGATACCATGACAGGGAAAGGGGCTGCCGCTAGCTACCCAGAGCTGCTGTTTTGCATTTCACTTGAGGCTGTGTCTACTTGCAAAAGATATACATAATAGTAAAGTGGCCTAGCTAAATGCTTCCCAGTTCACTCTGCTTGGAGCTGCATGCTGAACATCTAACCACAGGCAGGGGACCAAATCCTAGAGACACTGAGGGAAGAGAAGCACGTCCCTCCTAGGGGAGGGCAGGCAGACAGGGCATCAGCATGCTTCTCTTTCCCACCCTCTCAGATCTTACAGTTGAAATAAAGGTGGATCTGTAGCATCCTTGGGACAACAAGTCACCACATTTCACATGACAGACGAGCAAGGGGAAAGCTGAGTCAGAGAACCCACGGTCACCGGTCATTCTGAGATGGCGGTGGGCAGGTGGCAAAGGGTTACCTGTTTTGTCTGATAGGCTTCCTGAGCATCGCCGAGATAGACCCTCTTCTAGGGCTCCCGGGTCCCTCCTACACATGGCCACTCCGCTCTGTGTCAAAAATTCCTCTCTTTCTTCCTTTGGCTTTACTTTAACTCAAGTGCGGTGTTTTCAATTCTGTCTGTGACGTGGCTTTGAAATTAAGCAGTGTGTGTGCTGACAGCTGGTGTTACAACCGGCCTACTCCCTTCCGCCCCCACAGAGAAGCCAACTTAGTGGGTGGATGGCGTCAGCGGGGCTCGCACATGTTCCAGTAGCCACCTTCTCCTCGGGGAGGGGGCGGGGGCTGCAGAAGCGGGTGAGGATGCTGTGGGGGCCTCGCCCAGCCCTGGAGATGTCCTGGAGCAGCACAGGAACCACCCCTAAAATATTTATCCCCTACTTTCCAGCACACGCCTTTGGGGACACTGTCAGGGTCCAAAACACACTCTATGCCATGAGAATGCCTTCGTCACCTCATAGGTCAGGCCACAGGCCCCAAGGGAAGGGCCAGTGCCACTAAGGAGTAGTCACACAAGACATGTGTGTCCCACTGGCATGACAAATGAGAATTCTGGACACACCGTATGCCTTGAGGGCACTTTTTGTTTTTTAAGATTTTATTTTTAAGTAATCTCTACACCCAACACGGGGCTCAAACGTACAACCCCAAGATCAAGAGTCATTCACTCCACCAACTGAGCCAGCCAGGTGCCCCTTGAGAGCCCTGTATATTCTTTAATCTTGTCCTTTGTCTCCACACAGTCTTAAGACTGTGGGTTAGCCTGGCAACCCCTACATGCGTGAGGGCGATCCATCTCCCAGGGAGTGAGCGTCCCCAGAATTTTGCTGAGTCCACGGTGCTAAGAAATGGTCCCTAAACACAGAAGCAAATGTGAGAAGGTGACCCCACAAAGACCCAACAACATGTGCACTTCCAAGCCTCATCCGTGCCAATCAGTCAGCCACAGCCAGGCCCCACCCCACCTGGTGAGTAGCGAACAGAAGCGGCCCAATCCCCAGGTCGTGCGCCCACCAAACCTCAGGTCTCTGGCAATCCTTAATGTCTTCTAACTTGCCTGAGCATTCCGGAGCTGTTTTCATTCTGCTTTGGGCATGTGTATCTCCCTCATAATTTACAGGCTATTTTCATATCCTAGACGTAACGTGGAAGTTCCTAAGATGATTTTTTTTAACTGCATTGGATTCCAGACCTCAGGATCTGTAAATAGGTTAACAACTAATCTCAGCATCTAACTGCCTATTCACACGAATGCAGCTTTGAGATTTCCGTAGAACAAAGAGTATGACACTGCTCCCCCAAAGTTCAGTAAATGGCTCACAAGGGCCTGCAACCCATGCAACCTCTCCCTGCTCTCATTAGTCTCGGGATCAAGTCCCGACTCCCGCCAGGGCCTATGGGGTGCACCTGCTTGGTCTGCCTCCCAATGGGCATGTCTGCCAGGTCCCCCGCCCCAGGTCTTCCCATGCTCAAACATGCCAATCTCCCTCTGGTTCAAGGCCAGGCCCTGGGTCTGCTCCTCTGTCTCCATTTGGCCAACTTTTCCTCATTCTCTTCGTTCCACACACATGATGCTTCTTCAGGCAAGGGTCTCTGCCATCTATTTCACCCTCTTGGAACACCTCCCCCTTCCCCTGGAGACATTTTTCGCCAGTAAAGTTACATAGTTACTGTATATTAAATAATATATGCTAAAAATATATATTGTATATAATAGTATTGTATTAATACTATAGTATAATTATAATACTATATTATTAATATATAGTATAATAATATACTATATATTAAGTTAGATATACTACTATATATTAAAATTTATATTTTTACTACCTGTCTAGCTCTATATGGGCAAGAATAGTACATTTTTCTCAGCATGGTATCTCCCACCCCAGACAAGTACTTGGGGCTTAGTAGGTCCTTGGGAAATACATAGTTTTAATGGAGCATTGATTCTTATTAGCAAGTCATGCATACAGTTAGGCTTAAAAGAAAAGTACGTGAACTTACAAATTGGCCTCATCAAAATTAAAATGTTGGCCCTGCAAAAGCCATGTGAAGAGCAGAAAATAGTTGCAAACCACACATCCAACAAAGAGCTAGTACCTAGAATATATAAAGGACCTTCAAACTCAACAGCTAACAGAACACAAACAGTCCAATTACAAAGTGGGCAAAAAACATTAAAAGACACTTGACTGACAAGGATGTACAGATGGCAAATAATCACACGAAAAGGAAAAATGGACGTGTCAACACTCTGAAAGGCCCATATTTTTATGTCCAGAGATTCTACTTGTAGGGATTTCTCTGAAGGAAACAGAAATGTGCAAAAAATATGTCAGGATCTAGCATGTTGATTGAAGCATTATTTACTTACAACAACAACAACAACAACAACAACAACAACAACAAAAGGAAGCTTCTATGTCTCCAACCACAAGGGATTGGTTAAGCGATTGCATTCCATCCAAATGTACCTAGAATGTCACTTCCAGGCTGGGGTCTTTGTCTGGGCATCAGTGTATCCCCAAGGCCTAGAAAGAGCTTCAATTAATAGTATCAGATTAATTTGAACTCAGCGATAAAACACTAAGCACCACAGAAAAATTGTGATGCAGGAAAACATTCACAATACCGTAAGTGAAAAGAGAGAAACAGATTGCAAGACTATGTGCATCGTAACCACAGTTCTGTTTAAAGAAGGAAAAATGTATGTATGTTTGCATATTAAGAGACTGAAGGAAAACAAGGCAAGACATTAGCAATGGCTGTCTCTGGTGAATGGGATCTTAGGGGATTATTCCTTTCCTTCTTTTCCCTTCTTTTGTGTCCTCTGTATGTGTGTGGGTTTTCTAGATATTCCAAATTCTCTACAAAGAACATCTATTCCTTTTTAAACAGACAGTAAGACCGTGGTATTTTTAAAGCACTTTGGAATCTGTGCTGAGTTACTGTGATTTCTGGAACAATGATGGAGTCCAGGAGGAGCAGCCTTGCCCTCTTGCTTCCAGGGCCTCACAGCAAAGGGGAGGTCACCTAGACTGCAGCCCTCTCTTCTCAGGGCACCCTCAGAATTTCCCCCCCAAACTGGAACCACTTATACTCTTGTTTACTTAATGTTATCCTTTTTTTAAATGTTTTTAATTTTTTTAATGTTTATTTACTTTTGAAGGAGTGAGAGAGAGAGACAAAGCATGAGCGGGGGAGGGGCAGAGAGAGAGGGAGACACAGAATCCAAAGCGGGGCTCCAGGCTCTGAGCCGTCAGTACAGAGCCTGATGCAGGGGTCTAACCCATGAGCCGTGAGATCATGACCTGAACTGAAGTCAGATGCTCAACCAACTGAACCACTCAGGTGCCCCTTCTTTTTAAATTTTTTTTTTAAAGTTTATTTATTTATTTTGAAATAGAGAGAAAGCATGAGGGGCAGAGAGAGAGGGAGAGAGAGAGAATCCCAAGCAGGCTCCACACTGGCAGCACAGAGCCTGATGCGGGGCTTGAACTCACGACCTAGAGATGAAGACCTAAGCTGAGATCAGGAGTCGGATGCTTGACCAACTTAGCCACCCATACTTCCCTACTTAATATTATTCTTAAATTGACTCTTTTTATTTAAAAAAAAAATGTGTTTAGAGGGAATTGTTATCACTACCATAAAGGAAATCAGTATCATTTGTCACTAATAAAATGTAACTATAAAATAAACACCATGTTTTTAAAGTGGCATTTTTTTTGGTTCTACCTAGACACTGTCTCCTAAAGAAGGTTGTGAGTCCAAGGCCATCTCTCCTGTTTTTAACAAAGGGAGATTTACCAGATGTTAGAGAGGCAAGTGTTAAAGATATATTTGCACCAAATAAGCCCTTCTCTTAGATGTAATGAGAAGGCTTAAAAGTGGATTCAAGGAAGACTGACGTTTGATTCAATGGCGTTCATTGCCATGTCCCTGCAGCACCCACAAGCATTTACAGGCCACGAGCGCTACACGTCCCATGCTCCTGAGGTCACCGGGCTTTGGGGACGAGCCCAAGGGAAACCCCGGATTAGACCGACGCCTGCTGCTCCTTTGAGCTCCAAGCCAGCCCTCCCCGGTGGGGGACAGCACAGAGGGGGGCAGTAGGAGGCCCAGCGAGTGAGGACGGACCCTGACCTTTGTTAGGCCATGGGGGACTCAGCAGGTCACCCTTAGACCTTTGGGGGTTGTCTTCTCCCAGGTACAGAGTCGTGGGGCAGGGAAGGGGAACAGCTGGCCCCTCTCTCTAGCTCAGTAAAGGTGTGGGATGCACTCTTTGGGATGCTGGACAGGAAGAACTGGAGTGAGTGATTTGCAGTCATGTCTGCTAGTTACAGAACGGGGAAAAATGATCCTCTCCTGCCTAGAGCATCATCAAGTGAGCTGCACCAGCTACATTAACGTTGGAAGCACCTATACGAGATTATGGGATGTATGATGGCTTTGTCTCGGAAACTGTTCGTTTCTGATCGGAAGTTCTATTACACATGAATTTAATTCTAAACAGTGTTACCAACAGATCCAAATGATTTACATTTTAAGCAATCTTCTTTCATTATCTCGTACCTTGTCGGGTAGCAAAAGATGGATTTTTATGGCTTCTGTGATGAGAAATGATTAATGCCCCTCAATGGGAGGCTCTCCCTACTCCAGCTGTTCGGGCGTGGGGGTCCCATCCCTCAGTCTTGCTTCAGTGGGCACATCTGAGAGCTGAGATCAGAGAAAGGGCACATGGAAAGAGCATTTCAAACTTTTTTTAAGTTGGATCTAAACAGAGGAAATGTTTCCAGGTAGGACACTGAACACCATTTGGTACCAAACATTCTCATCCATCCAGAGAGACAGAGAAAGAGGGAAAGAGGGTTCCCCACTTATGAAGCCAAAAGCTGTACAAAAGCTTCAAAAACATATAAGAGAAATGACTTGGTTTTCCCCTGCCAAGACACAGCTATGCAAGTGGGGAAACTGGACATTGGTCCCCAAACAGAAATAAATCTGGAATCTTGAACCCCCTTGGTGCTTTAAAGGGTCATCTCAAAGCTAGGAGCAGGGACACCTGGGTGGCTCAGTGAGTTGAACATCCGACTTTGGCTCAGGTCATGATCTCACAGTTTGGGAGTTCGAGCCCCTCATCCGGCTTGCTGATGTCCGCTTTGGATCCTCTGGCCCCCTCTCTGTGCCCCTCCCCCGCTTGCACTCTCTCAAAAATAAATAAAAATAGTTTTTAAAAGCTAGGGGTAAATGAGGCAGGCTGGGTCTCTCACTTGCTTTGCATTTGCCTTCGGTTCATTCTTTCCAAGGGAGGCCAGACAACCAATCCACAGACACCATGAAGACAAGGTGGTTGGTTCCACCGGTAAGAGGATACTTTTCTGGAAATCTCTGCCCACACTCCAGGTTCAGGTGAGACATTCCTTGAAGGGCAGATTCTCCTGCCCAACTTCCTGCAGTTAAGACCTTCCCCTCCTTTGCTCAAAGGAAGGGCGGGGGGGGGGGGGTTGTGCAGGGAGGGTTCTCGGGTTCAGAATGGCTTGAGCCAGCCCTTTGGGTTGAACGGCTGAGTGAGAGGCCGAGGCACCAGAGGCGTGTCCAGGGGCTGTCCCCACAGACACGTGGCAAACTTCACATCTTCCCTAAATCGTAGCACACGTTCCCAACTCAGAAGCTAAGAGAGTAAACAAAATGAAAGGCGAGCAACTCAAGTGTTCTGATATCCAACTTTTTCGAAATATGCAGGTACAGCCTCAGAGAAACCATGTTCACAGCACCGGGACTGCCATGATCTGGACAGCCCTGGAGGCACCCCCCCACCCCCCGAAGAATCAGCCGCAAGCAGAGGAACAGGAAAGTAAATTGTGCCAGAGTATACCAACCGCCCTCCACTCGGGGAAGGGAGGTCATGTCCTTGAAGCAGGGCCCACGGTTACCCTGAGCCCCCTAGAAAGCCTCTCCCTCCCCCTACCGTTCATGGTATCTTTAGAATCAAGGCTACAAACTGCATGAATAGCGAGTAATTCAATTAACTCTATAGTCTGAGATGAAAAAAGGGCCATTTTGCTAGCTCGAGTGGAGCACTAGTTTAACCCTGGTGCTCAGGAAATTCCCAGGCCAGACAGCATATTAAACCAGCTCTTCAACTTAAGAACAATTACTGTCATTTATCAGCCTGAATAGCAATAATGCACAAATCGACAGCTTTCAGGAGGCAAAAAGCTAGCTAGGTGTAATGATATGCAAAGCCCCAGCACTCTACATTCGGAACTGTCTCAATCCCATCAATACATCTCCTACCACCTACAATTTATCAATACAAATGTGGTGCCCAATGAAGGCAAGACCGAGAAGATAAATATGAACGGGGTGAGGGGAAAAAAGGCTCAGGAATGTTTGAATTTTAAAATGATGAAGTGCAGATCACATTCTTAAAGCATTTTACATGCAATGACCCGATCACATCAAGTCCTATTCTGAAAGAGGAAACAGAATAAGGGATTTTTCTACTCCAAGGTTGCAGGTAGATGCAGCTTTCATTTCTTTTTCTGTTCCCAGATCATGTCTTTCACAGAAGTATGTGATCATTCTGAGCCTGAATAAAAGTAATAACCATAATGCTAATCACAGTGATGGATTTGCATAGACCCTTTCTCCTGATTACTTTCACATCCATGATCTCATTTCAACTTCATAAGGTCTGCAAGAGATAAAAAGGTAAAATATTATTGTGCCCATTTTGAAAGAAGGGGAAACTGAGGCATAGTGTGAGTTTGAGATTACTCTCCTTATCAGTCAGGGCTGGAACCCAGGTCTGGATTCTCTCACCGCCCTATCAAAGTCACAGCACACCCAGGACAAGACTGAGCCGCCCAGAAGTGCTGGGGAGGGTTCGAGAACTCCAGTATACAAAAGGAAGAAGTACCAGTGGAAGTAGGAGTTGGGGCAGGATGGAGACAAACAGAACTTCAAATTTCAGAATCAGACAAATGGAATTCTGGGGCTGCAGCGCAGGGTGACTGAGCCCCTCCTGAGCGCCAGGCGCTGGAAGAGGTGAGACAATGCCCCTTGCTGACCCGAGCCCTGCTTGTGGTCCCCGATGCCCACACACCCACCACGCTAAGCAGCATCGCTTAACCGATCAAATGCATTTACTTGCTGTCGAGAGAAGCCTGGGAGGGTGGTATCCAAGGTGGAAAATACTCCTGCAAGGGCAATGGGGACCGTATCCTGGGGAGCTCCTGGTGCAAGTCAGGCACACAAAACCCCCCAGCCCAGTGCCCGGGATTTCGGGGAGCTGTTGCCACAGTAGCCATGTTGGTTCTTCACCCCCCAACTCCTTCTACAGACCCATCCCAGCCCCCGAGAACTGCCATCTCAGGTGCTTGCCCCCTCAGCCCACATTTAGCAATAGCCTCAAGCTCTGGCATGCAAACTCTTGGCCTTCAGGTACCAGTTTTAACCAATTTAAAAGAGAAAATAATGGTTGGCGAGAAGATTTAGGGGATTTGTTTGCTTGGCTGCTTGTTTCTAAGGTTGGGTTGGGTTGTTTTTTTTTTTTTTTATTCTGCTTATCTTTATTTCGTAATACAATGTCTACCTAATTTAAAATCACATATGCACAATAAAAGGATCAGATCTTATAAAACACTGAGATAACCATTTGGTGAAACGACACCCAATGTCTTAATTTTTAAATGGGTAGGGAAAAGGCTTGCACAGTGTCTTATTTTCTGACATCACATAAGAAGGCGGTGTATTTCCCTCCCTTCATAAGAAATTACACCTTGCTCTTACTATTAAATTAGAATATCCTCTCTTCTCTCTGAAATTTGGCTGCTTTACAGTAAATACATAAATCGAAGAGGCATGGGATCCAGACGCCAATTGGCAGACGACACTATGAAATAAGCACCAGGACACTGGCGTGCGGAAGTGTTACAACCTGTTCCCATCTGCTCCCTGTTCTCCCTCATAACAAAAGAGGAAGAGAGTCCAAACCCTCCTACACACACACACACGCGCGCGCGCGCGCGCGCGCGCGCACACACGCCCACACACGCACACGCCCACACATGCACGAGCCCACACACGCATACACACGCCCACACATGCACGTGCCCACGCATGCATGCACCTACACACACACGTGCGTGCGCGCGCGCGCACACACACACACACACACACACACACAGCAAAGTTTGAGAGGCTTCAGCACAGCTAAATCTGCTAAGAAAAGCCACCCAACTGCTCAGGACCTGGGTGTCTCACTGTTACCGCTGAGCTGCAATTATTTGCCACATCTTGCCAACAGAAGATGGTGTGAACTCGCCACACAATGGCTGAGAAGTTTGGAAAAGCCTGGGGTTTTGCCAGTATTGTTATCCTCGTCATCACTGTCATCAGGCCAAAGAAATTTTCCAGGCACGTGTGCTTATGATTTTTCTCAAGAGCCATGAGAGAGTGGTCATTAGAATTACTTCCATCAGAAGAAAGAAAAAAAGAAAGAGAGAGAAAGAGAAAGGATAGAAGGAAGGAAGGAAGGAAGGAAGGAAGGAAGGAAGGAAGGAAAGGAAGGAAGGGAGGGAGGGGAAAAAAGAACTATCTCCATCACTCATGTGGAAAAACAGATCTAGAGACACAAGTGAGGCAGAGAATAAGTAAGTGTAACAATTAGGACACTTTTGGTTGCCAGTGACAGAAAACCCAAGCAAAAAAGCTCAAGGTGAAAGAGTATACGTATTGGCTCACATAAATGAAGGTTCCAAAGGGTGAGCTGGCTTAGGGAAGAAATGAATCAGAGACCTACCGCTGTCAACCACAGCCTCTGCTTCCTGGGGTAACCCTCTTCCACAGCTTGGTGGGGAGACCTGGTAGCCTGGGGTTCGTGTCTATAAATAAACACTTAGGCCAGAGGAAGATGAGTCCAAACTAGAGCTCAGAACTGAAACCGATTGGCCCAAACTGCATTTGACTTGGGTCACGTGCACATGCCTGTGCCAATCGCTGCAGCCAGAGAGATAGAGTGCACTGCTTGGCTGAGACTAGATCTCGTGCATCTCCCTGGGCAAAAGCTTGGCCGAAACATGCAGGCTCAGAGAAGTGAAGTGTAAGCCCCACCCAGTAAAATGAGGAGGAATGGATGGTGGAAGTAAAAATGCAACAAATGCCCACTTCAATGCATCGCAAGACCCAACCTTCGGTTGGACCAAAAATCTCCAATTTCCATTGGCCAAGGTAGCTTGCCCAGAGTTTACTCACAGTCTGAGTAGTGAATATAGCCACTTACTTGTGTGGAATGCCCCGTAGCTGTCAGCATCCAGATTGCACGGGGCCCCTGCCATCTCCAGAATCTGATGGGTTCACAGAAATGATTCCTGGAAGTGAACTTTGCCATCACTAGTGTTCAGAATTTGAATAGCTGCCACTCTCAAGTTATAAAGCTTTACACCAAATGATTAAAAAGTCCCTATTCAATAAGTAGAGCAATAAGGTGAACTGTAGGCCCGAGTCACTTGTGCTTTATATAGTTTCTAAAATTTTAATTAAGATTACAAGTCAGATTAAGTAATTGCTTTCTAGAAGATAGATAAACCTGGAAAGACAGCTACACCAAGATTTTTTTTTAAAGAAACCACTTAGTTTCAACTTTGATAGCTTCTTTTTTTGCACTCATTGAACTTTGCTTGTTGAAATACAACACATGGATGAACAAATGCACAAGTCATATCCCGATTCATTATATTTCGTATAATATTCATAATATCTCAATCCATTATCCCAAAGTAAACACGTTCGAGTGAAAGCCCCAGGAGCCTTTTTTGGATCCCCTACCAATCATTGCCCTAATTCTTCCACACAAAGTTAACAACTATCTGACTCCTAACAACATAGATGAAGCTTGCTTATCTTTTGAACTTCATAAAATGGAATCATACAGTGTATACTCTTTTGTGTGGGGATTCTTTTTTCAAAAGAGATTCACTCAGCTGTCCCATGTAGTGGTAGTTCATTTGTTTTCGTTGCTGCTTAATATTCATATCCTGTACTCTGATGGTGCCTGGGTGGGTGACTCAGTCAGTTAAGTGTCCAACTCTTGGTTTTGGCTCAGGTCATAATCTCGCAGTTTCATGAGATCAGCCCCTGTGCTGGCAGCGTGGAGCCTGCTTGGGATTCTCTCTCTCTCCTTCTCTCTGCTCCTCCCCCACTTGTGCTGTCTCTGTCTCTCTCAAAATAAACTTTTTAAAAATAATTTTAATGTTTTACTTTTATTTTCGAGAGAGAGAAAGACAGAGAGTGAGTTGGGGAGGGGCAGAGAGAGAGGGAGGCACAGAATCTGAAGCAGGCTCCAGGCTCTGAGCTGTCAGCACAGAGCCTGTCACGGGGCTCAAACCCACAAACTATGAGATCATGACCTGAGCCAAAATCAGACACTTAACCAACTGAGTCACCCAGGTGCCCCAAATAAACTTTAAAAAAAAAAGATAGAGGGCGCCTGGGTGGCGCAGTCGGTTAAGCGTCCGACTTCAGCCAGGTCACGATCTCGCGGTCCGTGAGTTCGAGCCCCGCGTCAGGCTCTGGGCTGATGGCTCGGAGCCTGGAGCCTGTTTCCGATTCTGTGTCTCCCTCTCTCTCTGCCCCTCCCCCGTTCATGCTCTGTCTCTCTCTGTCCCAAAAATAAATAAAAAACGTTGGGAAAAAAAAAAGATAGATAGATAGATAGATAGATAGATAGATAGATCCTGTAATCTGTATGCAATGGACTGGATGTTTATGTACCCTCAAAATTCACATGTTGAAATCTTAAACCCCAGTGAGATGGCATTAGGAGGTGAGGCCTCTGGGAGATAATTAGGTCATGGGGATGAAGCCCTCATGCATGAAATTAGTGACCTTATATAAGGACCACAGAGCACTCTCTCATCCTCCTGCATCACTTAAGGATACAGGAAGTCGGCAGTCTGCAACCCAGAAGAGGGCCCACCAGAACCTGCCCATGCTGGCACCCTAATCTCAGACGTCCAGCCTCCACAACCATGAGAGAGAAATTTCTGTTGTTTATAAGCTACCCAATCTATAGCTTGTTATAGTAGCCTCAAAGGACTAAGACACAATGTAAGCAATCTATTGGTGATCATTATTTTTGGTTACCATCATGAATATTTTTATACATATGCAGATATGAGAAACCATTGGGTTTTGGGCTTATCTCTAGTAGATCAAGGCAAACAGTCTTCTCAAGGGGATGTACCAATTTATGCTCCCAGCAGCAGTAATACTACCCTGAACCCCTTCAACCACTAGCTGTCACCTCCTTGAACAGCTCAGCTCTGCTCCTAACCATGACCCAACTAAAGTGACCACGTGTAGAGCCTGCAAGGCAGCCAGAGCTCAGTAGAAAACCTGGCTTCACCACCTGCCTAAGCCGTGAGTGTTTCTTTGGAGAATTTCATGTAACCTCAGACTCTTGATCTGTGAAGAGACCATAATCATAATGTTCTTGTAAGAATCAAATTGGATTTTATACACAAAAGTGCTTTGCAAACTGTAAAACTATATACGTATATTAGGGATTAGAAAGAAACTGTGGGTCTTATTGGCTAATATTACAGTCGCCTGGTATTAAGATAGAAATCTCCCCATATATTAGGAATGCAGCGAATAGCACGTTAGAAAAGCCTGGGTTAAAGTCCTGTCCACAGTACTTACTACGTGGCCTTTGAGGAGTTGCCAAATCTCCTTGATCCTCAAGTTTTTTCATCTTTGAAATAAGAATAGTAAGACTCCTCTGATAGTTGTTGTAAGAAAAAAATGGCATAATGTATCAAAAAAGAGTAAGAGTGACAGCAGAGTTGGGAGAAAGAGAGAATCTCAGTACCTGGAACACACCAGGTACTCAAAAAATGACTACCTTCGTTAGTAAAGGTCTAGAAAAGATGGGACACACCTGGTTCCATGAATCCTTTTCACTGATACTCTTATCTTTCATAATTAAGGCTAGAATATGCAAAATTGCCAATTGATAAAATTTAGTTTTTGTGCCTCAAGATGCCCCTTTTTTGTTTTCTGCCTCTTTCAACCATTCAGGGGCCCAACCTACCCAGCATCTCTGCCAACCACCTGTCTAAGAAAAGTTTGCTGCCAGCAAAGAGTGAAATGTCAAATTCAATATGACAATTCCAGAATGTCAAAGCTAGAAGGGACCTGAGGGCATACAACTCATTCAATTCATTTTACATATAGTGAAGCTGAGGCCAGAAATCTAAGGTAACACCACTGGTTAGTGGCAGACCCAGGGCTAAGGCTCAGTTGTCCTAACAACCAGCCCAAGGTTCATTTTTTAGCAGCTTAGTGTAAATGTTAATCTGTATCTCCAACTGTAAATAAAAGAGTTGGTTCTTTCAAATAGCAGAGAAAAAATTAAATCACATCTAATCCATCCATACATTAAATGGGTCCTGCTAAAATTTAAAGCACTGACATAGACAAAAACCAGCAGCATGTATATTTTAATAACATACTCTCTTTTAAAAAATCGGAGAACTCTGCTTCTAGCCATGACAAAATAACTGATAAGAGGCATGCCCTCCTGCCAGAAACAACTATAAAACTGGATGACTATATGAGGCAACTGTTTCCAGACAGTGAAAAACACGATGCAGGACTGTAATTTTGAAAGAAGGCATACATGTGGTGTGGACCCCATTATTTCTATCCAAATCCAGTAGTTGTACTAAGCTAAAGAGGTAGAGATCAGAGTTTTAGGCTGTTGAAGCGGCTGAATTTGGTGGAGCAGATTAACAACAACAAAAAAAGAACTTCACAAAGAGAGGCCCTGTACATCTAGTTAGGGTTTCACCATGGTACCTTGACCAAGGGCTGGGATGTGCATGCACAGAGTCAGATTCCAGGAAGCCCAGTAGACACCTCCCATGGAGCTGAGAGTGGTATGGTGATACCAGAGGTTATGGCACTGTTAGAAGACCTCAAAGTTTCAGCCAAGTCAAAGTAGAGAAGCTTCACTGAAAGCTCAGTGTCCAGTTGAGATCTCAGAAGGCCATGTCTTCAGATTAAGAACCATAGTCCAAAGTGAAGACAAACTCAAAATTAAAATAGATCTTAACAAATTAAACCAACCCTAACAGGACAGAAAGTCTCCACTAGTAATATCACTGTCTGACAGAACAAAAGTTAAACTCTTTGGAGAAAAATAACATAATCTGGAATCCCCACAGAGCATCATCATTGACAATGTCTATTAGCCACTCAAAAATTACTAGACATGAAAAGAAACATGAAAATCTGATCCATAATGATAATAATAATAATTCAATAAAAACTGACCCTAACATGACCCACATGTTGAAATTATCAGGGAAAGGTCTTTCAAGCAGCTTTATAAATATGTATGCAATCAAGGACTTAAAAGAAAAGGCAATCATGAGTGACAGCAGGGATATCCAAAAAAATGATACACACACACACACACACACACACACATATGCAAAAAGAACCAAATGGAAATTCTGGAAATTAAAAATGCAATGCCTGAAATGAAAGCTCTGTATACATAGCTTTAACAGAAAATTGGGGGCTGAACACAAAAGTTAATGAATTTGAAGACACATCAACAGAAATTATTCAATCTGAAAAACAGAGAGAAAAATATTAGACAAAAAATTAACAGGGCTTCAGAGACTTGTGAGGCAAAAAAATAAGTTGAACATACATGTGATTAGAGTCCAGGATGGAAAGGAAAGAGAGAAAATAGAGAGAAAATTATGTGACAGAATAACAAGCAGCTTTTTTAGAAATTTTGTGGAACACATGAACTTATAGATCCAAGAAGCTCAGTGAATCCCAAAGAACATAAATCTCCTTGTGGAGAACCACACCTAGATCACATCATAGCCAAACTGATGACAGCTAAATGTAAAGAAACAATATTAAAAGGAGCCACTCAATAAAGGCTCACAACATATAGGGGCACCTAGGTGGTTCAGTCAGTTAGCGTCCAACTTCGACTCAGGTCAAGATCTCACGGTTCATGAGTTCAAGCCCCACATCAGGGTCTGTGCTGACAGCTCAGGGCCAGAAGCCTGCTTTGGATTCTGGGTCTCCCTCTTCTTCTGATCCTCCCCCACTCGCTCGCTCTCCCTCTCTCTCTCTCTCTCTCTCTAAAAAAATAAACATTTAAAAAAATTTTTTTAAGACTCACAACATACAGAGGAGCAATAATATGAATGACAGCTGATTTCTCATCAGATTGGAATTCAGATCTACAAAAAAAAATGAAAAACATCAGAACAGAAAATGTGGGTAAAAATGAAAAAATTTTGTTCCTCCCTTAATTTATTTTTAAGACAATTGTGTAAGCAAAAAATAGCAACACAGTGTTGTAGGGCTTATTAAGTACTATTAAAAATATGACACCAATAGCTCAAAGGATGGTAAAGTAAAAGGACGTTACTATTGTAATGCTCTTACTCTTTATGTGAAGTACAATATTAACTAAAATAGATGGTGATGAGTTTAAAATGAACATTGGAATGCCTAGCATGATCAACTTTAAAAAAATACTGATCAGTAGAATTCTTTGTATTAAAAAGAATTAAAATGGAATGCTAAAAAATAGTACAATAATGCAAAAGTCTTCAGGAAAGGAAGGACAAATAAAAATCAAATGGAACAACTAGAAAACATACTGCAGCTGGTAGACTTGTAGACACCAATTATTAAATATATTGGACATTACAAATATAATGCACGAAACTCTCCAATCGAAAAGCATAGATAGTCAGATGGGATTCAACTATATGCTGCCTACAAGAAACATTTTAAATGAAAATAAATAGCTAGTTTAAATTTAAAAGAGTGGAAAAAATACAATAAGTAAATAGGAAAGCTAGCTTGAGTTTATTAATATCAGCCAAACAGACTTTACAACCAAGAGTATGAATATATATAAAGAAGGACATTTCATAGTGATAAATAGGCAATTTATCAGGAAGACATAAAAATCCAAACTATGTGCACAGAGCTTCAAAATACATGAAGCAAAACTCAACCAAACCCAAAAGAGAGTAGGTAAATCAACAACTGTTGAAGATTTTAACATCCATGCCTTGTTAATTGATAAAACAACTAGACAAGAAAATCAATAAATACATAGAATATTTTAAGAACACTTTTCAGTGAACTTAACCTAATTGATATTTTTAGAACACTGCACCCAACAGTAAAAGGCACATTGTTTCCAAGTGCACCTAGAATGTTCACCAAGTTAAGTCTTATACTGGGCCAAATTCAAGTGTCAATAAATTTCAAAATATTGGAAGTTTAAACAATGTGTTTTCTGACCACAATGGAAAAACTGCAAATATTTGGAAATTCACAACACACATGTAAATAACCCATGGGTCAAAGAAGAAAGCCCTGAGGTGCCTTGGTGGCTCGGTCAGTTGAGCATGTGACTCTTGATTTTGGCTCAGGTCATGATCCCAGGGTCATGGGATCGAGCCCCATGTTGGGCTTTGTGCTGAGTGTGGAGCCTGCTTCCGATTCTGTGTCTCCCTCTCTCTCTGCCCCTCCCCCGTTCATGCTCTGTCTCTCTCTGTCTCAAAAATAAATAAAAACGTTAAAAAAAAATTTTTTTTTTTTAAAAAGTCAATGATTCAAGTGTCCATCTTAGCAAACTGGAAAAAAAATCAGATTTAACCTAATGTAAGTATAAGGAAGGCAGTAATAAAGAAGAGAAATTGATAAAATAAAAAGCAAACACATAATCAAGAAAATCAACAAAACCAAAATTTGAATTTATAATATTAACAAAATTGATGTAGAAAGGCTAAGAAAAAAAAAAAAGGAGTAAACCCAAACTATTCATATCAGAAATGAAAAAAGAAACATCATTACAGATTCTATAGACACGAAAAGGGAAAAAAGGCAATACTATGAACAACTTTATTGCCAGTGAATTTAACAGCTTATGTGAAATGGACAAATTCCTTGAAGATTTCAACTTACCAAAACTGGTATTAGAGGAAATAGAAAATCTGAAAAGTCTTAATTCCATTAAAGGAATTGAATTCATAAACAAAAACAAACTTGAGGCCTAAATGGTTCCACTGGTGGATTCTATCAAATATTTAAGAACAATACCAGCATTACATAAACTCTCAAAGAAAACAGAGGATGAGGAAACACTCCTCAGCCAGTTGTATAAAGCCAAGAGAACACTGTTTCCAAACCTGACAAAGAAATTACAACGAAGGATAATTACCAATAAATATACTTCTGTATTAACATAGGCACAAAATGGCTCATAAAATATTAGCAAATAAATCTAACATATAAAAAGAATAATACATCATGATCAAGTAGAGCTTATCACAGAATGCAATTGGTTTAACAATCATAAATTAGTGTAATGAACTATATTAACAGAAAAAGGGAATGAAAATATCATCTGACTACATACCAAAAAAACTTTATTGAGATGTCACACCCATTCATAGAAGAAAAAATGCAAACTAAGAGTAAAAAGAAACTGCACCAATCTGATAAAAGCCTTCTATGATAAATCTACAGATAGCATCACACTTACTGATAAAATGTTAACTTCTTTCCCCTGAGATTGGAAATAAGGCAAAAGAAAGTTCTCTCTCACCATCTCTATTCAACATTGTCCTGAGATCTTAGCCAATGCAATAAGAAAAAATAAAAGACCAGGATTAAAAAAGAAGAAATAAAATTGAATTCATTTACAGAGAATATGATGATTTATCCAGAAAATCCTAAGGTATCTACAGAGAACTTGCAAAAACATAAGTAAATTTAGCATGGTTGCAAATAAGTCAGTATGCAAAAATGAACGGTACTCCTGTACAATGGCAGCAGAAAGAAAGAAAGAAAGAAAGAGGAAAGGAAAGGAAAGGAAAGGAAAGGAAAGGAAAGGAAAGGAAAGGAAAGGAAAGGAAAGGAAATTTTTAAACAATGCCATTTACAACAGCCTCAAAAATATAAAATATTTAGAGGGGTGTCTGGGTGGCTCAATCAGTTGAGTGTCCGACTCTTGACTTGATCAGGTCATGATCTCGCAGTTCGTGAGTTTGAGCCCCAAATTGGGCTCATGCTGGCAGTGCAGAGCCTTCTTGGGATTCTGTCTCTCTCTCCCTCCCTCCCTCTCTCTCTCTCCCTCTCTCTCTTTCTCTGTCCTTCCCTGTTTGCTTTCTCTCTCTCTCAAATAAATAAACTTTAAACAAAAAAATTAATATATATGTATAAAATATTTAGAAATACATTAACAAAGAAAGATCATTCTCTGAAAATATCAGTAGGAGAAATTAAAGAAGACCTAAGTATATGGAAAAAATATATCGTGTTCGTGGTTTGGAAGACATAACATTGGGGCATTTGGTTCAGTAGGTTAAGCATTTGGAAGACACAACATTGATTGATATTCTAATTAGCCTTCTGATACTAGAAGACTTGATATTGAAGAGTCAATAATGATCAAAGCAATCCCAATGGAGTTTGTAAGAATTTATAAATAAGCTCTAAAATTTTTATGGGAATGAAAAGAACTTATAAAAAGACAAAACCATAATGAAAAAGAATAGTAATTTGGGGCTCCTGAGTGGCTCAGTCAGTTAAGCATCCAACTCTTGTTCTCAGCTCAGGTCTTGATCTCAGGTCGTGAGTTCAGGCCCCACGAGGGGCTCCACACTAGGCATGAAGAAAGAAAGAAAGAAAGAAAGAAAGAAAGAAAGAAAGAAAGAAAGAAAGAAAGAAAGAAAGAAAGAAAGAAAGAAAGAAAGAAAGAAAGAAAAGAAAGAGAAAGAAAGAGAAAGAAAGAGAAAGAAAAAGAAAGAAGAAAGAGAGAAAAGAGGGAGGGAGGGACAGAGGGAGGAAGAAAGGAAGGAAGGAAAGAAAGAAAGAGAGGGAGGAAGAACAATTTGATAGACTTATGTTACCTAATTAATCACTAATAGTCATTGAGACAATATGGTATTAGGATTAGAACAGATGAATACATCAATAAAACCAAATAGAGAATCCAGAAACAGACCCACATGTCCTGACTTTCAGCAAAGGTACCAAGGTACCTCCCAATGGGGGAAATAAAAGCCTTTTCAGCAAATGGCATTGGAAGAACTGAATAAACATATGGGGGAAAATGAACCTCAACTCCTACCTCAGGAATACACAAAAAATTAACTTGATAGTTAGATCATAGACTAACTAGAAAATTCAATACTATAAAGTTTCTAGAAGAAAACACAAGAAAATATCTTAATGACCCTTGGTAGGAAAAGTTCTCTTAGAGAAGATACAAAAAGCACCCACTTTAAAAGCAAAATGATTGATAAATTGGACTTCATCAAGGCTAACATTTTCCACTCATCAAAAGTCACTTTAAGAAGACAAAAAAGCAAGCCACAAACGGGGAGAAAATACTCACAATTCAAATACCTGGCAATATAAAGAACGTACACTGATCAATAACAAAAAGCTAAACAATTCAATTTTTGTAATGAACTAAAGACTTGAACAAACTTTTCACAAAAGATACACAAATGGCTGGGGCACCTGGGTGGCATCTGACTCTTGATCATGGTCTTGATCTCTGGTCATGATCTCACAGTTCGTGGGATGGAGCCCTCATCAGGTTCTGCACTAAGAGCACATAGCCTGCTTGGGATTCTCTCTCTCCTCTCTCTCTGCCCGCATGCTCTCTCTCTCTTTCTCTCTCTCTCAAAATAAATAAATAAACATTAAAATATCTATCTATTGTTAGGAAAGAAAGAAAGGTATAGATATATATATATGAATGGCCAATGAGCACATGAGAGGTGTTCAACATCATTAATCCTCTAGGAACTACAATTTTTTTTAATGTTTATTTACTTTTTTTTTTTCCAACGTTTTTTAATTTATTTTTGGGACAGAGAGAGACATAGCATGAACGAGGGAGGGGCAGAGAGAGAGGGAGACACAGAATCGGAAACAGGCTCCAGGCTCCGAGCCACCAGCCCAGAGCCTGACGCAGGGCTCGAACTCACGGACTGCGAGATCGTGACCTGGCTGAAGTCGGACACTTAACCGACTGCGCCACCCAGGCGCCCCAATGTTTATTTACTTTTGAGAGAGAGAGAGAGAGAGAGAGAGAGCACAAGCAGGGGAGGGGCAGAGAGAGAGAGGGAGTCACAGAATCCGAAGCAGGTTCCAGGCTCTGAGCTGTCAGCACAGAGCCCAACATGGGGCTCGAACCCAGGAACCGTGAAATCGTGACCTAAGACGAAGTCGGACACTTAACCAACTGAGCCACCCAGACACCCCTAGGAACTATAAATTAAAATCACAATGAAACACCACTTTGCAACAACTAGAATGGCTAAGATTGAAAAGACTAACACCACCAAATGTGGACAAGGTTAAAAAAACAACTGGAACTCTTATACATTGCTAGTGAGTGTTAAAAAGGTACAATCACTTCTGAAAAGCAGCAGTTTCTTAGAAATTTAAACCTACATGTATTATATGACCCAGCAACTGTACGTTTAGGTATGCACCGGAGAGAAATGAAAATGTATGCACACATAGGACTTGTCCACAGATGTTTATAAGACCTTTTTTTAAACATTTTTGATGTTTATTTTTGAGAGACAGAGACAGAGCATGAGCGGGAGAGGTGCAGACACACACACACACACACACACACACACACACACACACAGAATCTGAAGCAGGCTCCAAGGCTCTGAGCTGTCAGCGCAGAGCCCGACGCGGGGCCCGAACTTGTGAACCACGAGATCATGACCCGAGCCGAAGTCAGACGTCCAACCAACTGAGCCACCCAGGTGCCCCTTAAGAGCTTGCCCCTTAGGCAAAAACTAAGAACCATCCCAAATGTCCACGAAGAGAAGAAGGGACCAAGAAACGGGTATGTGTTCATACAGTGGAGCACAGCTCAGCTGATCCATGCAATAACATGGACGAATCTCTAAAACATGTTGAATGAAAGTGGCCAGACACAGAACAGTACATGCTATGTAATCTTATTTTATTGAAGTTCAGCACAGATCAAACTATCTATAGGGATAGAAATCAGAGCAGCAGTTGCCTATGGGTGGTAAGCATTCACTGGAATGGGAATTTTCTGGGATGATGGACGTTTTCTATATCTGGATCGTGGTGTTGGTTTTAGTTGTATACTGTTGTCAAAACTTATGGAATTGTGGGGCGCCTGGGTGGCTCAGTCGGTTGGGCGACCGACTTCGGCTCAGGTCATGATCTCACAGCTTGTGAGTTTGAGCCCCACGTCAGGCTCCATGCTGACAGCTCGGAGCCTGGAGCTTGCTTCGGATTCTGTGTCTCCCTCTCTCTGTCCTTCCCCTGCTCACATACTGTCTCTCTCTGTCTCTCTCAAAAATAAACATTAAAAAAAAATTTTTTTTTTAATGGAATGGTATGAGGCACCTGGGTGGCTCAGTTGGTTAAGTGTCTGACTGTTGATTTCAGCTCAGGTCACGATCTCACAGTTGGTGAGATTGAGCCCCGTGTCAGGTTCTGTGCCGACAGTGTGGAACCTGCTTAGGATTCTCTCTCTCCTCTCTCTGCCCCTCCCCTGAGCTCTCACGCTCTCTCTCTCTCTCTCTCAAAATAAATAAATAAACTTAAAATAAAAACTAATGAAATCGTACTTTTAAGATGAGAATTTTGCTGTACACAAATGTTACCCGATTTTCAAAAATATAAAGGCATATACTATTTTCACCGAGTCTTGCTAAATGTGGGACGTCTGCCCACCAATATCTGGAGTTCCCACGAAACACTGCTTCATCGCAGCTGCTGACTGTCATTGGGATTCCCGCAGGCTCCAGGGCACCCCCTCCCCCACCGCAAGCATCCCTGCCTTTCCTAGCTTGGCTCTCCTCCCCACCTCTGCAGTCTCCCTCTGTGCTGGGTGCCCACACACTGCCCTGGCCCCTCGAGCTGGGAAGCTGCGTAGTTATCCTACGCAGTAAGGCCTCACTAGAAGGCTCCTAAGCCAGCCCTGCCAGGGACAGCTGCCACAATGTCCTATCGGCCTTCTTTGTTGTTGGGTCCAGACATTTTGCTGTTATGAGTGTTGTTTTTCCGAAAAATCATTCTTTCAGGTTTGGCTTAGATCCACCTTCTTCCCTAGGAAATGTGGGAGCTAGACCAGAATCAGATCTGTGCTGGAGACAAGCTGCTGTCCCTAAGGGGATCGCATTCCCCTCTGGGACGGGGACTACACAGCTTTGTTCTCCCCCTTCCAAGGCCTTTCCTGCACGACGCTCTCCGAGCCCTGTCTCCTCTCAGGAGAAGACGGGCAATCCCAGATCTCCCCCTTCTCCCACATAGGTGCGTGGATACGCGGGGAGAGCCGGTGTGTTCTTCCCTGGTGCTTGCTGCCTTACCCACGGACCACTGCCATCAGTTTCTCTGTTCTTGCCTTAAAAAATCTTATATTCCCTCCCATTAGCCCCAGTTTTGAGTAAAAGTTTCTTAAGTTCAGGTTCATAGGGCTTTGGGAAATGAGGGAGGGCTGGAGCCCTCCCCTTCCGGTCCACCTTGCCCTGTGTGTGAACTTTTAAAAGGAAAAGGAACATTTTACCACTGGATGCCACCAGACCTCTTGATTCCACCACCATGCCCTCCTCCAGGGGTTCCTGGCTCCCAGGCTGATGATGCACTGGACTGCCAGGACTCTCTGGAATCCTCTCTCTCCCTGGACCCATGTAGATCTGCCCGGAGGCATCAGAAAGTGTCAGAACAAAACAGAAGCCAGTTAATGCCGCAATGTCAATCCACCTAACATGACTGCAGCCCCAGAGCCAAAGCAGATTATTGGAGCTAGACTCTCAGTTAGAAACGTGGGGTTTGGTTTCCAGAACTGGGATGGATCCTTGGGTTTCTGCTTACCAGCTGGGTGACCTGGAACAGGTGACCTCTCTATGCCTTGTTTTCCTCATCTGAAAAATAGAGACAATAACAGGACATACCTCTTGGGGTGATGTGAGGATTAAATGAGTTACTACGTGGAAAGGGCTTAAGAGAGTGCCTGGAACAGAGTAAGTGCCGTTTAAACGTTTGTTACATCAATTATAAACATTACATAAAATTGTCCTCATCGACTTCGAAAGGAGGACCTTACCTAGAGGGTGAAAATTAGCTGAAGAAGCCCAAACCTGGGCACTTCCTTGTAATACACCAGTGTGTGAACATTTTTAATACAGTGGAGGGAGAAACTATATACATACATACACAAGGCTGCTTTTAGCTTAGTCAACATGAGCAGGAACTCCAACATGCCAACATAAAATAACATCAGAGGCAATGATGGAGGAAAGGTGAATGGGGAAATTGGGGTCTACTTTCCCATAGAGTAAGAAATACAGCGGAAGGAACACATGGAAGGACATGGGCCCGGGAGCTGCCTGAGTGGTCCGAGCAAAGAGTCACCAAGGCTGGCTTGGGGGCAGCTGCTCTACGCTCTGAACTGGGAAGGGCAGGGGAAGGACCTTCCTGAGCGGCATCCTATGAGGCAGAGGAGACCAGACTATCCATCAGAGCATCATAATGCTTAAGCAGCATGAAGTCGTAAAGCCAGCTGCTGCTGCCAGCATCCTTCTCTCCACTTCCCCCAACCCCTCCCCAGCCTGAGGGCAGAGGCAGGAGGCCCTGACTCTCCCCAGCCTGAGGGCAGAGGCAGGAGGCCCTGACTCTCCCCAGCCTGATGGCGGGGGCAGGAGGCCCTGACTCATCAGCTGTGTCACTGGCAGGAGAAAGCTTCTGAGGATGAACCCTCTGTCCTGCCTGCCTGCCAGGCAAGGTTACAAGGGCCTAGGGAAAGCAGTATTCTCTCCTCTTCTATTCATTCATTTGGTAAATATTTATTGAGTGCCTACCGTGTGCCAGGCCCTACCCTAGGCACTGCAGACATAGAGAATCAAACCAGGAAATTTCTCTGCCTCAGGGATGCTTCTTTTCCAGTGAAGGGAGTCAGACAACAGCAATAGCATAATAAATAATTACACGCGATGGTAGGCTAGCAGAGGCCGAGTGCTTTGGAAAACATAGAGGAGAGGAAGGCGAAGGGGCTTATTGGGTAGGGGAGAGAGTGGGCTGCAGAAATAAAAAGGGTGATGGGAAAGCAGGGCAGGGACCAGGGTGAGGAAAGTGAGCAGGTGCTCAGGGTGCCACGGGTAAGGAGGCCCTCCCTGTCAGGGTCGTGCAAGCACAGGGCCCGCCCTGAATGAGCCCCTCCTGATGTTTCATGCCCCAGGCACCTCTAGAACCTCCCCCTAGCTCAGGCCCTGAGTGCAGGCCTATTCGAGAGAGTGAGATTTGGGCCAACCTGGAAAAAGAAGAACAAAGCTGGAGGTCTCATATTTCCTGATTTCAAAACTTAGTACAAAATCTATAGTAAACAAAAGAGAGTGATAAAGACATCATGACAGTACCATATAGACTGATGGACCTACACACCAACGGAATAGAGAGCCCAGAAATAACATCCCACATAGAGAGTCAAATGATTTTCAACAAAGATGCCAAGACCACTCCACGGGGAAAGGGCAGTCTTTTCCACAAATGGTGCTGGGAAAACTGGAAGACCACATGCAAAAGAATGAAGTTGGACCCTTACCTCACAGCATATACAAAAATTAACTCAAATAGGTCAAATGCTTAAACATAAGACCTAAAACTATAAAAAAAAAAAATCTTAGAAGAAAATAAAGTTTTGTGACATTAGATTTGGCAATGACTTATTGGATATTGAGAAAAAATAGATCAATTAGTGTCAGAATTTAAAACTTCAATTAATCAAGGGACACAATCAATAGAGTGAAAAGGCAACCAACAGAATGGGAGAAAAAATTCGCAAATCATATACCCGATACAGGGTCAATATCTAGAATAAACCAAAAACTCCTGCAACTCAACAACAAAAAAACAATCCAATTTTAAGAGGGGCAAAGGCGCCTGGGTGCCTCAGTCGGTTAGGTTTCTGACTGACTCAGGTCATGATCTCACAGTTCGTGAGTTCGAGCCCAGCATCAGACTTTGCGCTGACAGCTCAGAGCCTGGAGTCTGTATCAGATTCTATGTCTCTCTCTCTCTCCCAAAAATAAATAAGCATTAAAACAAATTTAAAGGGACAGAGGACTTGAACAGGGCATTTTTCCAAAGAAGATATACAAGGAAAACGTACAAATGGCCAATAAGCACGTGAAAAGATGTTCAACAACACTGACCATTAGGGAAATACAAGTCAAAACCACAGTGAGACGCCACCTCATACCCCTTAGGATGACTACGATAAAAAACAAAATAAAATAAATACAGAAAACAACAAGTGTCGGCAAGCATATGGAGAAATGGAAGCCGTGTGTGCTGTCCGTGAGAACGTACAATGGTACAACCATTATAGAAAACAATATGGAGGTTCCTCCAAACGTTAAAAATAAAATTATCGTAGGATCCAGCAATTCCACATGTGTGATTCCCACTTGCGTGAAATACCTAGAGTAGTCAAATGCTTGGTGTGGCTGAATCATAGCCTCTGCCCAGACCTCAAGCCCACGGGCAATGGTGCACGTGGGCGGAGGTCTTAGACCCTCAGTTCCTCACACACAAGCCTCAATCTGCTACCTACTTGCGTAAGCCCCCACCGGTCGGGTTTTGAGGAATAAGCATCTTGTAAAGCACATTCTTCTGGGCAGCACACGTGTCTGCAGATGACATCGTAGATTAACAGGCCCCACTCGAGGTGCCCCAGGAGTGCCGTGCGGGCCCCGGACGGAGGCACCCACAGCTGCTCACTGGTAGCACTGTGCTAGAGACAAGAGCACAAGGAGAGGGAGAGAGAACACACTTCATGCTCCACAAAGGAATAAGGTCCTTGAGATATAAGGCCCTGGAGGCTTAATGGGCTATGTTGACTCACCAGCTTTGGTGATAAATAAATTTCATCATTCCCCAGTCTGCTGATAATGAGCTCTCAGACAAATCAGTGATCAAACTTAAAAAGATGGTCTGTGAACCACTAATCTCACAGAACAATTGCACAAAAGTTTACTGTAGCCATATGAAGGGAATTTTTATGAACCTTTTAAATCTGCTGATATACTTGGGGAGCGAGCGCATCAGTGGTGCATTTAAAAGTCTATGTGGAAGTAAACATTTTACTGCATGTTTGGGAAGCAGGGAAAAGTTAGCCAAGATTCATATTTTTCTAGGGCAAACGAGGTCATGCACTGGTTTGCGGCTGGTTTTCCCTTCCACGGGGTCCTGTAAAGATTCGGGAGGGCCCCCCAAACACTGCTGTTTTGTTATTCCTGGAGATTTATGGGGTTTCAGTGAAAGGCAACAGTAAGCGTTCTCCCCAAGACAGACCAGGAGGCAACAGCTGCAAGATGGCAGCATTGCTCTGCAAGTGGGAACAGCAGCGCCTGCCCACAGCCTCCCACAGCCTGCGGCCCGGGGACCTAGGAAACGCTACAGGCATGTCCAGGCCTCGCAGGAGGGCACTCTTCCTGCTCCCCAGACCTATCTGGAGCTCAGAGCAGGGGCACAGCGGGGTACCAGGGGGACTGTGCTCCCATGACGTCTCAGCGGGGATGGGGCCCTCGTCTGAGGGCAGGTTGGCCACTTGCGGCCACTCGACATCTAGTGCCTCTTTTTCCCAGGTCCCAGTGCTCTTTGAAGGACTTCTCCCCACCCCCCACCCCCCCCTCCAAGCCAAGAGGCGGCCTGCTGTCCTGTTGGCCAATCAGGCTGCTTAACTCGGGCCCTGAATCTTAAGGAAGGAAGCCCTTCACTCTAGCCTTGGTGCCTGGTCTTGCAGAAGCCATCACACCACCTGAGGGTCTTGGGCCACCTCGCTTCCGCCCCTTTTTCTGAGCCCAGTTCTGGAGCCATCTGGGGCCTTCCAGTAAATTCCCAATGTACTGATATTTGCAAGAGTTCATTTCAGCCGCTGATGAGTACAGATGGGCATCGTCCCTGGATGTGCTACCAGAACAACCAAGGAAGTGCTCACATGTCATATCTTGAAGCAAACACTGTGTCACCAGAGACTGTATCTTAGCAGGACAAATGCACCTCTCTGGGGCTCAAATAAAGGCCCAAGGCACTGCTTGCAATTGATAGGCAGTCTTCATGGAGGCAGGCAGAGACTCACCCTCTCAAGGACCCCTTCCTAAACAGGATTCTCAGGTTGGAAGAGTCAGGAGTCATCACAAACCAAGATGCCACAGTGAAGAATCCTGAGTTTACTTGGGTTTATCGCGGTAAAATATACGTAACATGAAATACACCACTTTTGCCATTTTTAAGAGCTCAGTTCTGTGGCATTAAGTACATTCACACCTTTGTGCATCTGCCTCCAGAACCTTTGGGTCCTCTCCATCTCACACTCTGTACCCATTAAATCAGAACTTCCCATTCCCTCCTCCCCCCGCACCCCCGCCCCCAGCCCTTGGAAACCACCCTGCTACGCTAGGCACCTTATGTAAGCGGAATCATACAGCACTTATCTTTTTGTGACTGGCTCTTTCACTTAGCATAAGCATAATGTCCTCGAGGTTTACCCATGTTGTAGCACCTGTCAGAATTTCTGTCCTTCTTAAGGCTGAATAATATTCCACGGTGAGTATATACCACGTTTTGTTTATCCGTGCCTCCATTGACGGACACTTGGGCTGCCTCCACTTTTTGGCTGTTGTGAACAATGCTGCTATGAACACAGGTGTACAAATATCTGTTCAAGTCCCTGCTTTCCACTTTTTTGGCTGAATTTACTTTTGAAGGCTGCCAAATACGGGTTGGTTGCATGGCCTTGTCTTTTTATACAGGTGATTTACATGAATAATGTCTTTCTGAGCACTTGCTACATGCAAGATGTTCTACCAGATTCGAGGGATACAAAGATGGATAAGTTAGGGCCCTCCTCCGGCGCCCACCAGGAGGGGAAGAGGCTCCGGCACAGACATAGCAGGAATAATGGCTGCATCACTCCCACGAGGCCCAGACAGGAGTGCCATCGACTCCTCTAGCGCGCGCTGGTGGGGCACCGGGGGATGGGCGGGTGCCAGGACGTGCAACAGCAGCAGGGATCACTGTTGCCGGGACCACCCATCTTCGGGCCCCATTAGACAAGGTCCAAGACAGGCCTTTCAGGCCCCTCCTCACCTAGGGTGGCAAGACGCCCACCCCACCCCCACACGGCAGGGACTTCCCATGCATTCCCAAAGGACGGCAGTGAGCCTCCCAGTGCATGCGATCTCGTGTGAGTTTTCTATCGCGGCCTAAGTTACCCGAGCCTGTATTACCTCATCTGGAAACGCATCAAGCTCTTGGGAGAGCTAAATGCAATCAGCCAAGTCAACACGCAGCCCAGTCCCTGGCCATGGGAACGCACTCACGGTCTCGGCGACTTCTCCCTGACCCGTCAGCTCCCTCTGAGCGGGAAGTGGGCTTCGCTCATCACTGCGGCTCCAGGGCCCAGCAGAGTGCCTGACACTGACCAGGCGCACAGTGCATATTTGTTGAATTTTCTAATCTTCACATTTTCGGCCACAAAGAGAAAACGAGTCAGGCCTAGGTGAACACAGAGCATAGTAGGTACCGCCTCTCGGCGAAAGTCACCCCCCTAGCACCGGGGCTGGACCCCAGCAAGCCATCGTGTGCACGTTCCTGGGCTAGCTGGCTGGCTCGGGTGAGGTTCCAGGAAGCACTGGAAGAAAAGTGGGAGGCGAGAGGAAGCGAGAAGCCATTTTCCCAGCTTCTGCGTCTCTTCCAACAGAGGTACCAGCAATAGTGGAAGAAGGCCAGCAGGGACGGGGACGGTGGCCTGGCCGGCAGCAGTGGTGGCAGCAGAGGGCCAGAAGGCGCAGGCCCGGCTTCCTGCTCAATCGCTTGTTCCCAGCCCCAGCAGTGGCACCAAACTCTGGGTGCTGGCTGACACCGTTTTCCCGATCGTTCCTCAAGTCCGGAGGTGGTAGCAACTTCCTGCAGCTGTCGATCATGCGCCAACTTTACCTCAGCCCTTTCTCTGCCTCCACTCTTCCTATACCTCTGTGAGCAATTCCCTGTGCTCAATTCCCTGTCTTGAGATCCCCAGGAGTGTTTGAGTGATTGGATACCAACTAACACAGTTAACGTCTTGGAAGCAATGTCTAGGAGGCTTAAGGTGGCCCTTCCACAAGGGCCACTCAAGATGTGGGGCCACCTCTTCATCTCTGCCTAGCAAAAGCTGTTAGGAGGAAGCTCCACGGTCTTCCCAGTACCACCTGGGGCACAGGCCACTTTGTACAGTTGTGCTGGTTGTTCACTGCACAAAAGTGCCCTACTTTTTCTAAATTAAATGTGGGCTGGCAATAGTCCCGCTGAAATACTTCCAGGCCCAAACCCGGGTGGGGGCAAACTCCTTCCCAAAAAGCTCAAAGCCCCCACCTTCCTCCCAAGAAGTCCCCGACACTGTTTTCTAGGCTGACTGGGGCATTTCAGAGGAAAAGCATTTTGGTCAGAATTGATTGTCATTTCTAGTCAGGTAGAGGCGAGGCAAGGCCAGAACAGAACAGATTCAGGACTCAGCAGAAGTTCCCCTGAAGCGGGTCTTCCATTGCTCAACACATCCCCAGGCCTCCATCCCATTTTATGTGGCCCTGAGCGAGGCGCAGAGAGAAAACACGAAGCTGACCCCTCCCCGCCTCCATGGAGCTCCTGGACGCGGAGAGCCTCACAAGCCACAAACCTTTCTCCGTGCCTCCTCTCCCTGCAGGAAGAACCCAGAAGGCTGCTGGGAGTCCTCCCCGAATCACATGTTCCTCGGGCCAGGCCTTGGTGCCACCAATGCTTTCCGGGCATCTGTAACAACACTGCATTTGTGAAGGGTTTCAGGTACTCGGATGAATGCAATTAAATGAGGCGAGCCAGCCTCACTGGGCTCCCTAATGTGTGCAGAGTTCACCACTCCCTTCTCTGTTGTTCAGGAGAAGCAGGGGAGTCCGAGAGACCACACCGCCCACCGAGTTCACAGCAACCGAGGCATCCCTATTCCTGCGTGAGTGTGCGCGTCTACGCTTGAAACCCTTAAACAACCCCTCGCCATATGTGTCGTTTTTAAATGGAAACCAAACGGGACAGGATTCTGACGACAGTCTGTCACTGAAAGCAGTACTTCCCCCGGTTAATTTATGTCTTCCGTAATCAAGCTGATGCTTTTTAAAAGGCTCCACCTGGGATGGCACTTTTTTGCCCATACGCTCACATTCAAAGGTTCCCCAGCCTGTGAGCTAATAGTCATTTTAAGACACTGCACCCTGGTAGCACTTTATCTTCCTCGCTCTTTACCTGTATTAATTAATTAGTGCTATAAATACAACCAGCACATGACTATTCTAGAGCTAATCAGTCACTGACTCAGCTCTGTACCTGGAGGGAAATTAGGAAAATTGAATCTTTCAAGAGTTGGGCCCATACGAGGTAACTTAGTCGATTTTATCCTGAGGGTCAGTGAGGACTAGTTGATTTGGGCTCCAACTGGGTAGAAAAGTAATTTCCTTAACAGCAAGCCAGCAACCCTGGGTAAGGGGATACTGACCTCTTCCAAGTAAACCACAGACGATGTTTTCTTGCAGATTGAGTGTACTGGCATTTACTGAAGGCATGGACTGGATGCCTCATCCTGGGCTATGTGATAAATGTCAGGCCCTTTCTACTAAATCGTTTTGGTGGGGATAAACAAACCCAGCATACAGTCCAGGGTCAGAAACATCAACCCCTAACATCAAGCAAAGGAAATCAGGGGTCTGGGAGTTGATATAAAATATTATGAACTCAGAGTCATTCAAAAAAAAAAAAAATACTAATGGACCTACTACTGTGTTGCATGCCAGAAAAAGACCTGGTCTCCGCCAGGAATACCAGGAGTAAGATTTGGTCTCCACTCTTGAAGGGCTTACTGCCACCGAGGAAGACAGACATGAAAACTACAATTTCATACAGAGGATTCCATGGTGCCCACAATCCAAGTGGGGAAATTACCACAGGGCATTCTAAATCCACTGGGTCCCAGACATGTCCAGAAAGAAGGCTGAGAAAGGAGAGTTCTGCTCATTCAGGCATGGGCCTCAAGGATTGTCCTCACTGCTGATGCAAAGCTACTTCTGTTTCGTTTGGACCTTATCTCTGAGTTTCTAGGTCCAAATTTGCTTCCGATTCCAGGTTTGGCAGCACTGGTCCTGGACCCTGCGCCTCAGCCTCGTCCTGGCCTGCAGGCCTCTGCCCTAGGATTGGCCTCCGTCTGGGTCACAGGTAAATAAGGGCCCCACGGGGTGAGGTGAGGGAGAGGCACACTGAATCCCGATGGCCGGCCCAGATCATCACTCCTCCAGCAGCTCAGTTTTCTTCCATTAACTGCAGACTGAAGACCTTGTCCCCTCCAGGTCTTTCCCTGAGTCAGGAGCTGCCGGCTGGTATCTTTATTTGTGGGTGGAAGCGTTTGTTTCTGTCTCTTGTCCCCATTGCCGATTAATCCTGGTAGTGCCCTTACACAGGGGTTCTGGGCGGGGCGCTGAGGGATTCAGGATGCAAGAAGCCTGACGTAGGGGACTTCGCTGGGAGCTCAGGGCGGGGTGGGGAGGATGTGTGGACAAGCAGCAGTGCTGAGCTCACAAGAAGCCCTGAAGGTGCAGGGCGGAAGCGCTGGACTCTGCGGGTTCCTGCTGGGTGGGGAGTGGAGGAGGTGGGTTGGAGGCCTGCTGGAACAGGGCTCCTCCCTACAGGGAGAGTTAAGCAGCGAGGGGCGTGGCTGGGATGGGGGCGGAGCATTGCAGGGCAGAGAAGATGGTGGGCAAGGCAGGGCGTGCGGGGGAGTGAAGCTTGGGAGCCCTCCTTGAACATTCATGCTGAAAATGCTCTGGGACCGCCACACCTTGTAGATTTCATTTCCTCTTTCAGTGACCCAATCCCTCACTCCCCCACAGCAGGCATCTTCTGACAGCAGCGAAAGCAGGCCTGTGGGGAAATGATCTCCTGTATCTCCCGTGCTCCCCCCACCCCCTTCCACAACACTATAGTCCAGCTCTTTGTTGAGGCAGCCCCTCTACAGGGAAAGAGGTGGTTTTTCTTCTTGCTTCCTTGAAGCAACAAACCACCCCCAGATGTTTTGTTTCTGCTCCTCTTTGCAGAGCCCAAAAGGTCCAAACACAGATGCTTCACCTGCCCACATAGAATGGGAAAGTCCTGTGACTGGACAGGCATTCTGGGCAGCTACAGGTTGAAGACTGTGAAACTGATGGAGAAAAGCACCGATCCCCACTTTCTTAAGGTTTTCACTCAATGGCCACAATGAACTCCAGGGCTGAAGGGGGCTCTGGACACCATCTGGAGCCCATGAGAGACTCATACTGATGCTGTCCAGGAATAGACGCCACTACCTGCCAATGGACACTTCCCCAAATTTTTACCTGCATGCTGGGAGCCATAGTTTTGTGGGCGCTTGGCCAGGGCCACCTCTGCTTTCAGGAAGGTGACTCTCTGTGTCAGGGATCTTCAGGAGCACTAAGCCACTGCCCTACACCAGGCAAGGAACTCCACATCTTCCAACAGACGGAAGTCCTACCACCTCCTAGCCACTTTCCTTTCCTCTCCAGTGGCCTCCAGGGGTGCATCTCAAGGCCACCCACTCATGCCGTCAGTGCCCTTCTCTGAACTCCCCACAACGGAGGGGCTTCCCCAAGATTACCCATGCAGTAGTGTTGGAACCCATCTCTTGAAATGAACAAATGGGTGAATGAATGAATGTACGAGTGAATGAATGAATGAATGAATGAATCATTACACTATACTTCACCCTGTGCTCTCAGAATAGAAAACCTAGAAGAATAATAGAAACACAAGATTTAAGCTCAGGATCCTGTACCACTTCGGTAGCATTCAGATCTTCCAACTTAGGAAAGCTAATTATCTGCACCCACTCTTGCATGAAACAGCAACATTCGAAAAGAACAGAGCAGCTCATCTCCAAAGATGTGTAAGCAGAGGTGCAAGGATTATCTGTTCTGAACCAGAGATATTCTGGCCTTGTGCTACTACAGTGTGGCCCAGGAACCAGCTGCATCAGTCCTGAGACCTGTTGGAAATGCAGTACCTTTTTAGAAACACCCACCCCAGATCTACTAGCTCTGATCCTGTCATTTATTGAGATTTGCAAGTGATTCATGCCCACATTAAAGTTTGGGAAGTGTTGGTCCCCAGCCCCAGCTGCATATTAGAAGCAACAGGGCAAGTTTAGTTTTTAAATACCAACGCCCAGACCCCTCTGTACACAACTGAATCAGAACCTCTGGGGGTGGGGCCCAGACATTTGTTATGTTTTAAAGTTCTGCAAGGGAGTCTCATGTGGCATGAGTGGGAACTGCGGCCCCCAGGGATTCCTGCACTTCATATCCGGCTGAACTTGAGATATTTGCTTTCTCTTCCCTGTTGTTATTTTTGAAATACATTGCTTTTTAAAAGTCCAAGAATACAAGCTAGTATACAGTGAAAAGCAAGTATCTCTCCATCCCTAACCTTCCAGGTTCCAATTTTCCTCTCCAAATGCAATCACTACTACCAGAATTTTAGGTCTTTCCGGAGTTATTCTGTGTATGGCCAAACACATCCGCATCCATACAGCCTTCTTTACATGCAGTGGTTTAAACTACACATGCTGTCCTCTAGCTTGCTCTTTCCACGTAACAATATATCTTAGAGAGTGTTCCATAGCAGTAAACATGATCCTGTCTCTTTCCTTTTGTCAACTACATAGTATTCTATTGCACGAATGTAACATAATTTCTTAACCGGTCTCCAGTTGATGGACACTCAGGTTGTTTCCAATTTTCTGCAACTACAAACTATCTGTAATGAATAACACATACAACCACACCCACTTCTGCTACTCTTGCCTCTTTTTCTCCTTTTTTTTTTTTCCCCCCCCCCCCGGTAGCACTTACCAGCACCACATCAGAATGACCATATAATTTGTTGTGCAGACTGGGACAGTTCTGAGAACAGAAGGGGGCGCTATTAACAGTTCTAACTAGAACATAAATGTGACTGTCCCAGGCAACCGGGCTGCATGGCCACCCTACCTGAACTTGCTATGTATGTATTCATTGTCTGTATTTGTTTCTCGCCTACTTGCCCTCTAGAATACAAGCTCCTGGAAGGGTAAGAACCAGTCTGGTTTGTTCACTACTCTTCCTCCAGTACCTAGAACAGTGCTGGAGTGCATCAGCAGCTCATTAAATATTTGATAAATGAATTAACAACAAATGTCTTTGAATATCCATCATTGGCACATGTATGAGTATAGCTGTAGGATATAAATTCCTAAAAGTTGAATGGCTGCATCAAAGAGTATGTGTATCTTATAACTTCATAGATGTGACTCCATGGAGTACGTACTCCCACTGACAATAAGAGTGGAATTTCTGCCCTCTCTTAGTCCTCTGAATCCTCATGGTTGCACGTGTGTGTGGGCACATAAATATGTCCATGTGCACACATCCAAACTCAATGTGCCCCCCACACAAAGACCCACTGGCACAGCCCTGCCGTGACCAAGTATCGAACCTTCTGACCTCCCAGGGGCACATGTTTCGGTGCAGGCATAGGTGAGGAAAAGACCTTCCTCACATGGCTGACTGGGGAGTTTAGTGTATCCCCTCTTCTCCCCAGTCCCCTTCCCGGGCAGGATCAACACTTGCCTTCCAGGCCCCTGACTGTCAGACACAGCATGCCAGCACCTAGTGTGGGCCTGGCTCAATAAGTGCTTAATTAATTAATCAATCAAGCCAAATCAAAGATTAGGTTGATTATCCAGATCGTTTCATCTATACAACACTAGGCAACTGGTTAATTGCTTTTTCTTTTTTTAAGTTTTGTACCGAAATGACAATGTGTTTTAGAGTTACATAGATACACCCTCAGAGGTCAAAAACCTGATAAGTAGGAACTATTCCCAGGGTGTCCTTAAGAGCAGATTGCTGCAGAAGTAATTGTCATTATCCTAGAAGTCAATGCCTTAATGTTACCATAATGCTGAGGTATATAATACCCTGGCTTATGATAGGATAACTAAAATCCCCAAATATGAGCTACAAAAATAAAAAACCAAACTCAGAGAACCTACATCAGCACTATTTTCCCCACTGTGGATGTCCATACATATGCTGATCATAAGGACAAAGGAATGTGTTATTGTATAAGAGTCTTAATTGTGCCTCTCCCTGTGGGATTCTGTCAGAATCTCAGCATGGCGTAGCTCTGTAAGAAAATATTATGTTAGGTAAAATGTAGAAAAGTGAAAACCTGGTAATCAAATAACCACAGTGAAGAGAAATGCTGTGTGGTTCCTGTGTTTAATAAACTTCCTATGGATAGTGGAGATTTCCAGGAAACCCCATCCAATAGGCTCATGGAGCCCTGTGTTGGGTTCATACATTCACTTAACATTCATCAACTACCTGCCTTATTCTCACTCAAGGATCACAAGATGCTGAGATTTTTGCACTATTTATTTTTAGCCATAAATATTAGACTAGGCCTTTCTGGATATCAGTCTGATAGGAACTGTGGTATGTTTGGGGCAGAATAAGGTCATGGCATCCCGAGGGCCTTCTCTGTGCATGCTACAATCGTGCACCCAGGGCAGACACATCCAGAACCTGCCACTTGTTTGTCACTGGCAGCAGCTTGGCCCAAACAGGCCTAGGACCTCAGCAAGGTGCAGTACACAGACCAAGCCATCTTAGCAGGTTGAATCCAAGTGGAAATTTCGGGTAACTTCCAGGAGCTGAAAACAATGATTCACAAAAGCATCTTCTCCTTCCTTTCTAAAGATTTGCCTTTGATTTTTAAAAAGCTCTTTTGGGTTGAGTTAGAGCACTCACTCACACATCCGTCTGGGAGCCGTGATCTGGCAGCAGCCCATGCCTCAGAGACTGCCAGGAGGACTTCGGGGGCTCGTTGGGGCCTCTGATTCCCAGCAGCCCGAGCCCGAGCTCAGAGACGCGTGATCCCGACCAGAAGCGCTGCCTTCACAGGCTGTCGGAGAGTGTGAACCTGGGACAGCAGAGCTGGCTGTCGGCCCCACAGTAGCCACTTCCTTCTCCACCCGCAGTGATGCAAACACTCAGAAAGATCAATGGCTGTTGCTTCAGAACTTTCCCCTTTGCAACGTTTTTAACACATGTTCAGCCACACACTGCAATTATGTAATTCCATAAACACACACACACACCAACACACACATTTGTCACATGTCGATCTTCATGGTCAACACAGCACCTTTAAATGGCACAAGACACTCCCCAGGAGTGGCAAACTCGGGTCTGGCTGAAGACTGATGCCAACTGGCCCCCAAGGGATCCAAGGTCCAATCGAAGTCTGCCAAGGATTTGGGCACTATGGTCTGGGGACCTTGCAACCACGCACGGACATTTGTGCCTTCCTCAAGCCTGGGTTTCCCGTGAGGGGACCTATGTCCAGGGTCTGAGTAATGGATCAGGTATCAGAAAGCACAAGGGTGCCTGGGTGGCTCAGTCAGTTAACCGTCTGACTCTTGATTCAGTTCAGGCCATGACCTCACCATCGTAGACCGAGCCCCACACAGGGCATTGCGCTGGGCTTGGAGCCTGCTTGAGATTCTCTCTCTTCCTCTCCCTCTGCCCCTCCCCCACTCACGTGTGTGTGTGTGTGTGTGTGTGTGTGCGCGCGCGCTTGCTCTCTCTCTCTGTCTAAAAAAAGAAAGAGGAGGAGCCAAGATGGCGGAACAGCATGGAAGTTTTTTGTGTGTCTCACGTCCATGAAATACAGCCAGACCAACACTAAACCATCCTCCACACCTAGAAAACTGATTGGAGGATTAGCACAACGATCTGCACAACCTGAAACACAGAACTCAGCAGCTACGCAGCGCAGAGAGGTGAACTTGGGGAGAGAGAAGCCGGTGGCAGGCAGGGAGCCCCCTTTGCCGGCGGAGAAAGGATGGAGACTGGGGTGGGGGAGAATACGGGAAAAGCACCCCTCCCCAAAAGCAGCAGGAGAGAAAGTGGAAAATTGGTAACAGCCACTAAAAAAGGGAGAAAGGAGAAAGGAGAGGGTTTAAATTCCATTAAGACTGTAAACAGGGGGAGTGCAGAGTCTGAAACTCCACAGCTCCATACCTGGCGGTGCTCTGGTGAGAAGGCTCTCCCAGGAGCAGAGTGGAGTCCGGGGGTCTTCAGGCCACACGGGGAGAGGCGGTTCCCCTGCTGGGAGGACACCTGGTAGAGGCTGTGTGGGTCCCCCAAAGGCAAGGCCCCAGTGGACCCCAGAGAACGGCCACATTCGCTGGTACTGGAACAAGGTCGTTAAAGGGGAAGCCTGGTGCCAGAGGCATGTTGTGATTTTCCATAATCCCTGAAACGCTGCTGCCCCACTATCTCGCGAACTTTTTCTGGGGCAGGCTGGCACCCGGCTGCAGTCTCTGGGCGTCAGCAGCAGCATGACCCACGATCGTCCCTGGGTGCGGCCGGCACCCGGCCATTGCTCAGCGAGACCCTCTGCAGAGGGGAGGAGCAGGTCAGAGCCGCAGTCCCTCAGAAGTAAGGGGTCGGGGAAAAAAGCCGCATCTGAGACAAAACTCAGGAGGGAGGTGCTGCCTGGGGCTTGGTCACAAACTGTGTAAAAGCAGTGAGCAGATGGAAGCCGAAGACGACGGGTGCACAATTGCTGATCCGGGAGAACAGAGTTCGGATGTTAGAGACTGGGTAGCTGGGTGACGCCATTTTCACCGCTCCCGCGCATGCGCATACGCACCTATAAGCGCCACAGCAATCCACCACAGTAAGCTAAGCAGCACCATCTAGTGGAAACCAGAGCCATTACACTAAGCCCCGCCCAACTGGGCCAACCTCGCTCTTCAGAAACACAAGCAGTCTCTCCGCCTGCTTAGTTTATGGGCTATAAACTTCGTAGTTTGACTTTTAGGGGAAAACGAAGTAATTTCAGTCATATTTCAGTCTGTTCACTGGTCCATCTATTCAATTTTCTTTCTTTTTTTTCTTTTTTTGTTTTTCTCTTTTTTGTTTCTTTTCTTTTTCTTGAATACAGAAAGAGAAAAAAATCATTTTTATTTTCAATTTTTATTAAAAATATTTTCTTTAATTTTTTTCTACTATATTGTTTTACTTTTGTGTAAATTTTTTCAAATTCTATTTACTTCCATCATTTCATTTTAGTCTAGTGTATTCATTTTTTCAAATTTTCAAATGATTTCCTTTTTTTTTCTTTTCCTTCCCCTTTTTTCTCTAATCTATCAAGGCCCTTTCAACACCCAGACCAAAACACACCTAACATCCAGCATCATTTATTCAATTTTGTGTGTGTGTCTGTGTGTGTGTTTGTTTTTTATTTTTTAATTTTAATTTTTAATTTTTTTACCCCATTAATTCCTTTTCTCCCTTCAAAATGACGAAATGAAGGAATTCACCCCAAAAGAAAGAGCACGAAGAAATGACAGCCAGAGACTTAACCAACACAGATACAAGCAATATGTCTGAACCAGAATTTAAAATCACGATAATAAGAATACTCGCTACAGTCGAAAATAGATTAGAATTCCTCTCTGCATAGATAAAAGAAGTAAAAGCTAGTCAGGATGAAATAAAAAATGCTATAACTGAGCTGCAATCTAGAATGGATGCCATGGCAGCAAGAATGCATGAGGCAGAACAGAGAATCAGCGATATAGAGGACAAACTTGTGGAGAATAATGAAACAGAAAAAAAGAGGGAGATTAAGGCCAAAGAGTGCGATTTGAGAATTAGAGAAGTCAATGACTCATTAAAACGAATAACATCAGAATCATAGGGGTCCCAGAAAAGGCAGTGAGAGAAATAGGGGTAGAAGGGTTATATGAGCAAATCATAACGGAAAACTTTCCTAACCTGGGGAAAGACACAGACATCAAAATTCAGGAAGCACAGAGGACTCCCATTAGATTCAACAAAAAACAACCATCAACAAGGAAGATCATAGTCAAATTCACAAAATACTCGGGCAAGGAGAGAATCATGAAAGCAGCAAGGGAAAAACAGTCCTTAGCCTACAAGGGAAGACAGATCAGGTTTGCAGAAGACCTATCCACAGAAACTTGGCAGGCCAGAAAGGAGAGGCAGGATATATTCAATGTGCTGAATCAGATAAATATGCAGCCAAGAATTCTTTATCCAGCAAGGATGTCATTCAAAATAGAAGGAGAGGTAAAAAGTTTCCCAGACAAACAAAAATTAAAGGAGTTTGTGACCACTAAACCATCCCTGCAAGAAATTTTAAGGGGGACTCTCTGAGGGGAGAAAAGATGAAAATAAATAAATAAATAAATAAATAAATAAATACCAAAAGCAACAAAGACTAGAAAGGACCAGAGAACACCACCAGAAACTCCAACTCTACAAGCAACATAATGGCAATAAATTCATATCTTTCAGTGCTCACTCTCAATGTCAATGGACTAAATGCTCCAATCAAAATAGGGTAACAGAATGGATGAGAAAACAAGATCCATCTATATGCTGTTTACAAATATCCACTTTAGACCTAAGGACACCTTCAGATTGAAAGTAAGGAGACGGAGAACTATCTATCATGCTAATGGTCAACAAAAGAAAGCTGGAGTAGCCATAGTTATATTAGACAATCTAGACTTTCAGATAAAGACTGTATCAAATGATGAAGACGGGCATTATACCATAATTAAGGGGTCTATCCACCAAGAAGACCTAACAATTGTAAACACTGATGTGCCAAATGTGGTAGCACCCAAAAATATAAACCAATTAATCACAAAGATAAAGAAACTGATTGATAGTAATACCATAATAGTAGGGGACTTCAACACTCCACTCATAGCAATGAACAGAGCATCTAATCAAAAAATCAATAAAGAAACAATGGCTTTGAGTGACACACTGGACCAGATGGACTTAACAGATATATTCAGAACATTTCATCCTAAAGCAGCAGAATATACATTCTTCTACAGTGCGCATGGAACATTCTCCAGAATAGACCACATACTGGGACACAAATCAGCACTCAACAAGTACAAAAAGATCGAGATCATACCGTACATATTTTCAGACCACAACACTATGAAACTCAAAATCAACCACAAGAAAAAATTTGGAAAGATAACAAATACTTGGAGAATAAAGAACATCCTACTAAAGAATGAATGGGCTAACAAAGAAGTTAAAGATGAAATAAAAAGTTCATGGAAGCCAGTGAAAATGATAACACCACAACCCAAAACCTCTGGGATGCAGGAAAGGCGGTCATACTAAGAAAGTATATAGCAATCCAGGCCTTCCTAAAGAAGGAAGAAAGATCTCAGATACACAACCTAACCTTACACCTTAAAGAACTTGAAAAAGAACAGCAAATAAAACCCAAAACCAGCAGAAGACAGAAAATAATAAAGATTAGAGCAGAAATTAATGCTATCAAAACCAAACAAACAGTAGAACAGATCAATGAAACCAGAAGCTGGTTCTCTGAAAGAATTAACAAAATTGATAAACCACTAGCCAGTTTGATCAAAAAGGAAAAGAAAAGAACCCAAACAAATAAAATCAAGAATGAAAGAAGAGAGATCACAACCAACACAGCAGAAATAAAAACAATAATAAGAGAATATTATGAGCAATTATATGCCAATAAAATGGGCAATCTGGAAGAAATGGACAAATTCCTAGAGACATATACACTACTAAAACTGAAACAGGAAGAAATAGAAAATTTGAACAGACCCATAACCAGTAAAGAAATTGAATTAGTAATCAAAAATATCCCAAAATACAAGAGTCCAGGGCCAGATGGCTTACCAGGGGAATTCTACCAAACATTTAAGGAAGAGTTAACACCTATTCTCTTGAAGCTGTTCCAAAAAATAGAAATGGAAGGAAAACTTCCAAACTCTTTCTATGAGGCCAGCATTACCTTGATTCCAAAACCAGACTGAGACCCCACTAAAAAGGAGAACAACAGACCAATTTCCCTGATGAACATGGATGCAAAAATCCTCAACAAGATATTAGCCAACCGGATCCAACAATACATTAAAAAAATTATTCACCACGACCAACTGGGATTTATACGTGGGATGCAGGGCTGGTTCAGTATCTGCAAAAACAATTAATGTGATTCATCACATCAATAAAAGAAAGGACAAGAACCATATGATCCTCTCAATAGACGCAGAGAAAGCATTTGACAAAATACAACATCCTGGGGCGCCTGGATGGCGCAGTCGGTTAAGCATCCAACTTCAGCCAGGTCACGATCTTGCGGTCTGTGGGTTCGAGCCCCGCGTCAGGCTCTGGGCTGATGGCTCGGAGCCTGGAGCCTGTTTCCGATTCTGTGTCTCCCTCTCTCTCTGCCCCTCCCCCGTTCATGCTCTGTCTCTCTCTATCCCAAAAACAAATAAAAAAAAAAAAACGTTGAAAAAAACCAAAATACAACATCCTTTCTTGATAAAAACCCTCAAGAAAGCAGGGATAGAAGGATCATACCTTGAGATCATAAAAGCCACATATGAATGACCCAAAGCTAATATCATCCTCAATGGGGAAAAACTGAGAACTTTCCCCCTAAGGTCAGGAACAAGACAGGGATGTCCACTCTTGCCACTGTTATTCAACATAGTATGGGAAGTCTTAGCCCCCACAATCAGACAACACAAAGAAATAAAAAGCATCCAAATCAACCAGGACGAGGTCAAACTTTCACTCTTTGCAGATGACATGATACTCTATATGGAAAACCCAAAAGATTCCACCAAAAAACTTCTAGAACTAATTCATGAATTCAGCAAAGTTTCAGGATATAAAAATCAATGCACAGAAATTGGTTGCATTCCTATTCACCAACAGTGAAGCAACAGAAAGAGAAATCAAGGAATCTATCCCATTTACAATTGCACCAAAAACATAAAATACCTAGGAATAAATGTAACCAAAGAGGTGAAAAATCTATATACTGAAAACTATAGAAAGCTTATGAAAGAAACTGAAAAAGACACACAAAAAAGGAAAAATATTCCATACTCCTGGATAGGAAGAACAAATATTGTTAAAATGTTGGTACTACCCAAAGCAATCTACATATTCAATGCAATCCCTATCAAAATAACACCAGCATTCTTCACAGAGCTAGAACAAATAATCCTAAAATTTGTATGGAAGCAGAAAAGACCCTGAATGGCCAAAGCAATCTTGAAAAAGAAAACCAAAGCAGGAGGCATCACAATCCTGGACTTCAAGCTACACTACAAAGCTGTAATCATCAAGACAGTATGGTACTGGCACAAGAACAGACACTCGGATCAATGGAACAGAATAGAGAACCCTGCAATTGACCCACAAACCTATGGCTAACTAATCTTTGACAAAGGAGGAAAGAACATCCAATGGAATAAAAAGACACCCTCTTCAGCAAGTGGTGTTGGGAAAACTGGACAGCGACGTGCAGAAGAATGAACCTGGACCACTTTCTTACACCATACACAAAAATAAACTCAAAATGGATGAAAGACCTCAATGTAAGACAGGAAGCCATCAATATCCTCAAGGAGAAAGCAGGCAAAAACCTCTTTGACCTTGGCCGCAGCAACTTCTTACTCAACATGTCTCCAGAAGTAAGGAAAACAAAAGCAAAAATGAACTACTGGGACCTCATCAAAATAAAAAGCTTCTGCACAGTGAAGGAAACCATCAGCAAACTAAAAGGCAACTGACAGAATGGGAGAAGATATTTGCAAACGACATATCAGATAAAGGGTTAGTATCCAAAATCTACAAAGAACTTATCAAACTCAACACCCAAAAAACAAATAATCCAGTGAAGAAATGGGCAAAAGACATGAACAGACACTTCTCCAAAGAAGACATCCAGATGGCCAACCGACACATGAAGAAATACTCAACATCACTCATCATCAGGGAAATACAAATCAAAACCACAATGAGATACCACCTCACACCTGTCAGAATGGCTAACATTAACAACTCAGGCATTGGTAAGGATGTGGAGAAAGAGCATCTCTTTTGCATTGCTGGTGGGAATGCAAACTGGTGCAGCCACTCTGGAAAACAGTATGGAGGTTCCTCAAAAATTTAAAAATAGAAGTACCCTACGACCCAGCAATTGCACTACTAGGTATTTATCCAAGGGATACAGGTATGCTGTTTCAAAGGGACACATGCACCCCCATGTTTATAGCAGCACTATCAACAATAGCCAAAGTATGGAAAGAGCCCAAATGTCCACTGGTGGATGAATGGATAAAGAAGATGTGGTATAGATATACAATGGAGTATTACTCGGCAATCAAAAAGAATGAAATCTTGCCATTTGCAACTACGTGGATGGAACTATAGAGTATTATGCTAAGCAAAATGAGTCAGTCAGAGAAAGACAAATATCATATGACTTCACTCGTATGAAGACTTCAAGATACAAAACAGATGAACGTAAGGGAAGGGAAGCAAAAATAATATAAAAACAGGGAGGGGGACAAAACATAAGAGATTCTTAAATATGGAGAACAAACTGAGGGTTGCTGGAGGGATTGTGGGAGGGGAGTTGGGCTAAATGTGTAAGAGGCGTTAAGGAATTTACTCCTGAAATCACTGTTGCACTGTATGCTAATTCGGATGTAAATTAAAAAAATAAAATTAAAAAATATATATAAAAAAGAAAGGAAGGAAGGAAGGAAGGAAAAAGAGAAAAAGAAAAAGAAAAAAGAAAAGAAAACACAGACCTGGTCTCTAGAGGGACAGCGCCTTGAGGTGTGAATCCCAGAGCCGACACTGCTTCTCCAGGGGGACCCACATTTTCACCCATTTCATCTTCCATCAAGCGCCACAGCAGGACCTCTACCAGATGGCAGCTCTGGAACTGTTTCAGGTCACCTGTGTCTGTCTGTTTTTAAAAGGAGAGGAAGAGGAGCAGCTGAGTGGCTCAGTCAGTTAACGACTGACTTTGGCTCCAGTCATGATCTCTCAGTTAGTGAGTTCAAGCCCCGCATCAGGCTCTGTGCTGACAGCTCAGAGCCTGGAGCATGCTTCAGATTCCGTGACTCCCTCTCTCTCTGCCCCCTGCCCCGCTCATGCGCTCGCTCTCTCTCTCTCTCTCTCTCATAAATAAACATTAAAAAAAATTTTAATTAAAAAAAAGGAGAAGAAGAGCTGTCTTTCCTGGGGACTCTTACTGAGACCAGGGCAAGGTGTTGTAGAAAAAAATGTAACTTTGGCAACGCACAGGGGTTGGGTTCAACCTCTTCCTCCACCACCTCACTGGGTGACCTCAAGCAGGTTTCAGAACCTCTCAGATTTTGATTTCTTTTTTTTTAAGTTTATTTATTTATTTTTGAAAGAAAGAGCAAAAGTGGGAGAGGGGCAGAGAGAGAGAGAGACAGGGAGAGAGAGGGAGACAGAATCCGAAGCAGACTCCAAGCTCTGAGCTGTCAGCACAGAACCCAACGTGCGGCTCGAACTCACGAACCATGAGGTCATGACCTGAGCCAATGTTGGGTGTCTAACCAACTGAGCTACCCAGATGCCCCGTGATTTCCTAATCTTTACATTGGGGATGATAGCATCTGCTTCGTCCAGTGTGTTGTGAGGATTAAAGACAATGTATATAAAACACTTAGTATCCAATAGGAGTGTAGCACATGGAAGGGGAGGAGAAAACTAATGGTCACCCATTGAGTAAGAAAACAATCTACTTGTGGTCTTTCCTCTGCTGCAGGGTAACCTTCACCAGGACCCTCCAGGAAGCGGAGATCAGACCAGTGTGCTTCTCTAAAGGATCATAGCCTTGGGATTGACTATGGAAAGGAAGAGTCAGGGTCATATGAAGTGGGACCAGGTGATAAAGTTGTGTGGGGCAAGAATCAGAGGCTTGGGTTGAGGGAAAAAGGAGGAAAGCCCTATGCTAAGCATGCCCATCACAAACCCCCAGCTAGAAAAGAGAGAAATTGATGGTGACCACCACGACAGATGGTATTGAGGCACCCAGGAGACTCAGAGGACAGAGTCCTCACTGGCAGGTCTCCACCCCTCAATCTTCACATGGTGGGCCTTCAGCAGCAGAAGTCACCAAGAGGGTGGGGACCAGCCCACACATATGCCCAGTCACCAAGAGGGTGGGAACCAGCCCTTTGCAAGTCTCCAGCAAGCTCCCCCTAAAGAACAAGTTCTTTAGACTTCTATAAGTATCTGTAGTATCTTCTATAAGTATCTTCTAAGACTACTATAAAACCAAAGGGGACCCCTGGACACCTAAATATGGTCATAGGGAGGAGTCCCAACCCTGAGTGGGGACAAGCTTAGAGGACATTGGTGTCCCAAGGTGGAACATTCACATAGGCAGTTGGAAATGTTGACTATCATTATCAATCGTTCTGGTTCAGGAGGTCGGATTGAACACACAATGGGGAAGTTGCCAGTAAGATTTCAGAGCAGAAAAGAGAATTGAAAGTGACCTCTGGAAGCCACTTCAAGAATCTACATGATGTGATGGGAATATAGGACAAGAGGGAAATTTTTCACTTCAGATTTCCTCCTGGAGAAAAATTGTATCTATGTAAAGGAAATACTTGATAAGCTGCCTGTGGTTTGAGGGTAAAACTCCAGGAGCATTCTCAAGTAATAAAAATGGCAAGCAAACTGCCTACTAAAGAGTATCTTGTTAACTGGAGGATGCTTTGTGTCATTGGATTTGGGTTAGGGAGTTTGAGGGTAGGACTGAGAAAAGACCTGAGCAGTTTGGCACAGAGAGGAGGGAGATTTTGCATCCTGGCACTATGAAGAGCCAGGTGGCTGCGCACTGCATAAAGGGAAGTTGCAAATGACCAGTAGTGGTCATTGGTAAGCAGAAATTCCTACTGAGGATGCTAGAAGGTCTTTGTGTTACGATCCTCTCTGCCATCCCAATGCTTATGAGTGCCTTCATGGGTGAAGATTTTGGAGTGTAAAGGCAATGCCTAAGTTGACTTGTAAGCAAAACACATACAGCATGCCTAGACACAGGAGCCAGTGGATGAAGGCAGAGCTGATATCTGGGCTGGAGAAAGAGCACAGAGCAGGAGACAGAATTTTGGGTGCAGGACAAGCTCTGCAACCAATGATTTTTGAGACCATGGAAAAACTCCCCACAGTGCGCTTTATTTACTCAACCTTAAAATGGGCTCATAGCCTTCCAACCCTAACATTCTACGACTCTGATTTTAGTTCCACACTTTCTACAACAAAACGTGGGATAGTGGTGGTTATTAGCAGAGCATTTGTGCATTCATATGGAATGTGTTTGCTGCCACAACAGGATAATGAATTTTCTCACAAATTACATGTGCAAAGAACTGCTTAGATTGAACTGTAAGATCACTGCAGACGCACTATTGATTTTCATTATTTTCGTTTTCTCCATCCCTGAGTTCCTTGCAACCATCCCCCAACTTGATTTTACTCAGCAGAACAATGTGCCTCTTCTTCCTAGCACTCAGTTCATAAAATCTCAGAACTTTGGAGTCAGAAGTAGACTGGTTTGGATAGAATTTTTTTTTCCTTCCAGAGAGATGATGGTTTCTGACCTCCAGGAGCCAACAGAAATTTCTCCAGCTAGAGCATTAGGTGTCCAATGGCAATGTAAAGAACCAATCATGCATGAATACTCACTGCTCTTACATACTAAGGAAAGTAACTTCTTTATGAAAAATTATCTTGCTAAAGCACGAATGTTTTTTGCCTCTACCATGGCTGCCCACTGGGGAGTGCTGAGCAGCCCTTCTCCATGGAGACTCTTCCAGTACCCACTATCTCACCAATTTTGCCCTTTTGACCATGTTTCTTTGCAGTAACTGGGATATGCAGTTTCTAGGCGGTACCAGTTCTCCAGAAGGACAGACAAGGTGGTTTTCCAACAGAGGAGGCTTCTCTTGACTTTGCCAGGGCTGTCCAGGTGACCGAGATCCCTTTTCAGCATTTTGCTTCTGATTCATTATCATCCCTGGGCACATTAGCTCGAAATACAAACACTAGGAAATTAACATTGGACACCACTCTGACTCTGACATTGGGGAACTGTTGCTGTGGCTTTGCATGGAATGACTTCCATGACAGAGCAAACAGGTATACAACTCCAAGGCTATTTTTTTATAGGAACGAAAAGTAAAACTGGAAGGACAGGCTCATCTAAAAACTTTCAAGAGAGCAAGAAATAAGTCCAGGAACCATAGTGGGGGTTCCTTGTGGGGGGGGACACAAAGAAGATTCAACAGCTTGATATATTGGCATAGTGGTTTGGGATGACTCATTCATTGGTGGCACAAAGGACTGGGAGCTGTCCTAGGTGCTGAATCCCCACATAACGGAGAAAGACCAACAAGGTCCCTGCTCCTCTGGCACTTTCTGGTAAGGGGAGACCAACAATTAAGGTGTCAACATATCACAGACATGACGACTCAGAAAACTGTAAATACTATGAAGAAAATAAAACCGGATTGAGAGACATCAGTAGGGTTCGAGAGGCCTCTAGAATAGTCTGGGTGGTCAGAGAAGGCCTCAGGAGACTTATAAATGGAGATATGCAGGCTTAGACAAAGCCAGCCATGCAAAGATCAAGGAAAGAGCATTCCAAGTATCCATCACAGCTCGTGCAAAGGCCCATCGGTGACTTCAAGTGCAGAAAAAATGTCCGTGTGGATAAAGCACAGGGGAGAAGGATACCAGATGAGATTAGTAAGAGGTAGGAGACTTGGCAAAAAGTTTGGATTTTATTCTAAGGGCATCAGGAAGCCCTGAGGTGTTTCAAGCACAACAGTGACATGATCTGACTTTATGCTTTTTAAAGATGGTTCTGGCCACTGTCTGAAGAGTGTTTGCAGGGGGCAGGTGTGGCAGCAGAGACACCAGGGAGGAGGTTTTCATGGGTGCTAGGTAACTGATGATGCTGGCCTGGGATGATGGCAGTGAAGGTGGAAAGAAGTAACTGGACTTGGGTTTGTTTGCTTTTTGTTTTTGTTTTTTGTTTTTTGTTTTTTGTTTTTTGTTTTAGATGGGAGCCAACATGTCCTGTTAATGGGTGAAGTGGGATGTCAAGAAAGAAACTCAGGGTGACTCCTGGAGTTTTTTTGCTTGACCAATTCTTTGATGGAATTTGAGTTATTAGTATGTCAGGATTAATGATAAACCCTTTCCCATATCCTTGGGAGGGAGACTGGGGGTTTGTTAGTTTGTTTGTTTTTGTTGTTTTAGGAAGTTAGGCACTAACTCATAAGAAATATAAGTGTGGTTACATTCAACTCTGCAACATGAGAAATGTTTTAGCTTTTGTTTGCATATGATGATTTTTCCCCTACTTCTTCAGAAAAACAAATGCTGAGCAGAGGTTAGGAACAAATCTTGGCATAAATGTAAACATCCACTCTGTGAAGACTCCACCAAAGGCAGGTCCTTTCTCTGCCAGAAAAGTGTTTGTTTCTAATCTGTAAAGTGCAGGAGAGGCCTCAAGTCAAGTCTTTGGGGGAGGGGAGAATTCAGACTTTACCCTTATCCTAGTGGGTCTGGAAGCCAACTTAATGGAGGATTTTAGTGTGTTCGGGGGAGGTAAGTGGGCAAAATCAAACTGAGGATGCAGGGGAGGGATGAGATTTTAGAAGAGGCAGAATATCAAAGAAGAGAAACTGCAAACAGATTCAAGAGGATCGATTGGCTGCCCAGCAGCAAATATCACTTCTGTGGTTCCTGTGACAGAATCACATGACTATTTCCAAGTGCATTTGCTTGCTGCGTGGATGGCCTCTAATGAGACACAGTTTCTAGCTAGTTGGATTTCACATTGCTCAGTGCCAGCGTGGCGATTTGTTTTGCATTAAGCACTGCAGCCTGTTAACCTGGTGAGTTATGGTTCTGGGTGGACAGCCAGAATCCCTTACAGCACTTCAAACACTTTTTGCCTAAAATTAAAAGAAGGTGAAGGTGATGGTGATGATGATGGTAGCGAAGATGATAAAGAAAGTGAGTTCGATCAGGTTACCGTCTTGAAATCTTGAACTCATCGAACTAAAATGACCCAGATAATAGGCCTTTTTTTTAATCTTTTCTGGATCATTCCAGGCAAGAGCTCAATCTATTTTTCAACCTTTCTCTGCTCTCTGTTCTTGTTGGGAGAAGTAGACCTCTTCATTTCTTTCTTTTCGGGCTCAAGATCATTTAGAGCCCGAGAGTGAGGAGGACATGTGGGAGCCTGGCTTGGGGCACACTGAGCCAGAGACGGTGGCGTAGAGAGTAACGAGTAAAAATTCAGGAACAAAGACATCAGACTGCATTAATCCTGATTATAGAAGAAAAGTCATCCTGTGACTAGTGAAAGCACTAGGAAAGTAGGAATTTTCTTGTGTAGGCGACAGAGAAAGCGCCATCCCCAGCAGTAGTCTGCTCACAGACTCTCTCATGTTAGTCCGAACGAACTTAAAACCAAGCCAAGAGTGAGCCTGAGCGTGCTCCCTGAAGCTCCGTCAGAGCATGCCACTTACCTTAAAAGGTCTGTGGTTTTCCTCCCCACATTCCTCCCACCCCTTTCCAAAAAAGGGAAAAGCGCACATTAGCTTTGATATCAACAAGCGCTCAGTAATGGGCGACCCCACTCCTTTTGCAATGGGAAACTTACTGCATAAAATAGCTCACCTTCGAACCTCCTCGCCACAAGGTCAGGGCAAGGAAACGGGTGATCACAGTCTCTCTGAAAGATGAATCTTGGTGTTCTGAGTGTCAGCCGCAATGCTACTTCAGTGAGAACTGCATAGAGCTAATCAGAACCACTGGACTGCTCAGAGGAGATGATAAAAGCAACACTCCATCCATGGGTGAAATTCAGTGCCCATAATAAAAGGTTTGGGTGGCAATAACAAGTGTTTCTGGCTTATAATGCAAACTAAAGGCCTTCTTAGCTTGGAGAAGACAGGAAAAACGTGTGTGCACCCATACACACGTGTTTGAGAGGGTTATATGCGTAGGTGTACATGGGTGTGTGTGTGTGTGTGTGTGTGTGTGTGTGTGTGTGTGTCACCCGCAAAGTATCAGAGGTCAAACCATCCGTTGACTTTCTGACAAGATGCATGGTCCCTTTCAACTACCAAAAACAGAAAGATGACCACGAGCTAGAAGATGTTGGCAGGAAGCTCAGGAAGTGCACACCGGGCCTCCCCAAGTGCCTGATTAAACTCACATTGGCAATTGATCACAGTGAAATTTCTGATCCCGGAACAGCAAGACAATCCTCCCAATCGCTGTGGCCCCTTAGGCTGAGCCCAGAAGTTGCAGAGCTCATTGGTTTTACACCAACATGTGCATATGGAAAAGTTGTGCCCTGGAGAGCCGTGAATTGTTTTTACGTGTTTTGTGATCTAATATCTCTGGTCTAATATTTCAGGCAAACAAAGTCACTTTCCAAAAGACGATATTTCCCTTTTTCCCCTCTCAAAGAACCCAGTATTAGCAAGCCATTTGGGACTTATCTTTTGTTTGGTGATGTGTTTGTGAGATGGTTCCATAACATATAAAATAAACTTTATCAGGTCAATACGTGGCTTTGTGAAAATTGACAGACAAGGGCTGCCCTGGAGTCCAATACAAATAGGACTGGGTTATGGCCAGACTCCCAGCTCCCAGAGCATCAGGGGGCAGGTCAATCCTGAAATTTATAAATACATACCATTGTCACTGCAATTCAAAGAACTTGTCTTGTTAGACCATTTCACACAAATATTTTCCAACATCTTCAATCAGCCCCCTCAAATTGATGCTGTCACCAAAATCAAATCAATACTTCTTGTGAAAGATGAATAAGTATCTTATCTAATAATCAACTTATTTGAGATTCACGATGCTGGTTGCCATTACCAAAAGGCATTTCTCAATTATTTACATTAACTATACATTACTTTGATCTTTGTCTCAGCTGCATTTGGATAAAATTTGAGCTTCTAATTTAATTTTGGTTTGGATTTCCTCTGACATATCTATTTATGCCAACTGCCCAAGAGGAAAAGACCATCAGTAATAACAATAGTTATGGAAAACACTTATTGAGCACTTCTAACATGCCAGACTCTGGGCTTGAGCCATCGCTAGGATTGTCCACTTTAATTTTCAGACAAGTCTACACGGAAGCCCTGATTGGTATCCCCATTGTAGGGATGATGAACTGGGTCCGAGACATTAAGTGACTTATCCCCAGGATCTGACCCAGCCAGTCTGACTTGCGAGCCCTGTTTCTAACCACTACTTGGCTCCACTTGTAAGCGACACGAGTAGTTCCGAGCAGAGAGGTCTCTAAGCTTCCATTCTGCTCTGAGTTAGCCAATAACCAGAGGGTCATGCTAGAATGGACCTAACAGATGACCCAGTCCCCAGATAAGGCCAAAGTGACTCCTGTTTACTGTTCTCAGTGCTTCAGTTTCCCTCTGTCTAGGATGTTTGCCCCTTCTCTAGGAGTGCTGTATAATACATGAGGCAGCCGTCCATCATATTCTTTAGACAAAGGGCATTTTCTGAGCGAGAATATAAGGGAAGGAACGTGCGCGTGTGTATGGCACGTGGATGAGGAGTGCCTGTGTATAACCCCCAGCTCATCATTTATGCACTTTGTGTCCCTGATAAGGTTCAATCCTCTGTACCTCAGTTTTTTTCACCTGTAATGAGGATGGTCATAATTCCTCTGCAACATGGGTAAGGGAGGGGGTTCTAAGAAATAACACATGTAAAGCACTCACCAAGCACCTGATATAGAGTACGTGCTCAGTTCTGTTATATGAGCCATGATCACCCACTGAGACCCCCATCACCACACCCTGCATGACACCTGCTATGAGGCTTTGTTTATACACTTTGCTCCTCTACCGTCACAGCCTGGGTTGTGTCTCATTCATCTCACGATCCACATCCCCCAACAATTCCCAACCCACCACTGGCACTCATGAATGTCTGTTGAGCGCATGAATAGTTGCATATACGCACTTATTCCAATGCCTGCTCACGATACAAACGAAGTAACTGAAGTTCAGAGAGGCCAAGCTACTAACTAAGGCTATGAAACAGGATGGTGCAGAGCTGGAAGGGGGAATCCAAGCCTCTGGACTTCCAGCCCAGGGTCTGCCCACTGCAGCAGAGGACCTCAACTTTGCCTTTGCTTAAAAAAGGTTTAATCAAAGACCAAGACCAGCATCATTAATGTTATCAACTAGGAACACATTCAGATGTTTCCAACTTCCTATAACTTATATGTCAGTAACCCATGGCATAAAATGCAAAACAAAAAGGTGGGGGGGGGGGGAGAGAAAGAAAGAAAGAAAAAGAAGAAGTTGCAAAAACATAGGCCTAAACATTCTTAGTGCCTTGCATCTTCAGTAATTACACAGTAATACTATGATAATCTAATTGCAATTGACAAGACAAAAATGCATAGCAATCATGTATTGTACCTGATATAAGCAATAGTACATCACCTAATATCCTGCCTTTTACACAACTATTTCATTACTGGGAAGCTCCCTGGTAATGAATATGCTATTAAGCAGCTTTTTTTAATTTGCATGTTTCTCTTATAGTGATTCTTCAATAATTTTTTCTGACTTCCTTCATAAATAAGTTTCATTATTCCTCATTATTTAAAAAAACAACCACATTCTCCTCTCCTGAAAGGATACCATATATTAGATGACCTTCCTATATAAAATCATAAATGAAAAAGGGCCAGACAACCTGCAGGAAAATAAGTAATCAGACAATAGGGCACTAAATACAGCTGGGCAGACATAAGGCATCACGGTATAGTAAAAGCCTGAAAAAGAATATTTTACAATTCAAGGAATCAAGAGAGAATTTAGTTTTACCAGAACAGGAGACAAATTCCAGCTTTTGCAGAATTTATCACCGGTTTCTTCATTTTGTTGTTTTAAACACGCTTTTAAGACATACTGGATGACTAGTAAAAATTGTATACAATGCAAATGACATTTCAGATAAGTTTTATTGACTTAATGCTCCGATAATAAAATTATAACAATCAGTATTATTCTGATTTATTGCCATTTTTACTTTCACTTTGTAATGGACTTGGTGCATCACAGAATGGAATGGAATGTTGCTGCCACCTCAAGGTCACTCACTGAAAACGAGGTGGCTCACTTCGTCTAATGCACTAATGCAAGTAAGTAACTGAGGGCTTTATGGAGGAAAATATCACATTGTGGTCACGTCACAGTAAATCTAAACTTTTATTTGCAATGAAACAATGGGTTTTATATGCAATTTGCAACGGAAACATCCTCCAGCCATGGGAGGATGGCATTGTGAGTATCAGGTCTGCGAGAGGGAAGGCTCTTCTATCACAGTCCAGGGGAAGAAATGTCAATTCATCAAACTGAAGAGCCATCTGTGCATAACTGGCATATTGACAGGGCATAATCTAGACACAGTGGTTTCTTTAGAAAAAAAGTCCTTGAGTTTATTTTTCTTCCAAAAGCTCACGTGGCTCTTTTCCGCTCCTTCTTAAATCTTTCCCAGTTGGTGACCTCTGTGAACCTGAGTCTCTTCCAAGTGGATTTATCAAAACTACCCTTAACATGAACAAACAGTTTACAGAGAAGGAAATGCCAATGAGCCGACTCACTCAGAGAGATACATGTTTTGCCTAACAGATTGTCAAAGATCAACTTTTGATCACACTGGTTTGGCAAGGTGGTATGTAAATTAGAAGAGAGGGAAATGTGGTGACATTTCCCAAATTTTAAAATGCATATACCCTCTGACCAGCAATCCCCTTTCTACAAATTTATTTTTCGTATATATACATACACGGACACAAAGATGTCTGTACGAGGGAATTTATTACAGCAGAAGATTGGAAACAAACTAAATGTCCATCAACAGAAGACTTGTAAAGTAAATTATAGTAAATCCATAAAATAGAATGCTGTGCAGTCTTTGAGATCAACAAGGCGCTCTATACATACCAATATGGCATGATTTCCAACATCATATGGTTGAGTAGGGGAAAAAAACCATGTGCAAAATTGTATGTACCGTATGCTTTGTGTGTGTGTGTGTATTTGCCTAGAATCTCTTTGTAAAAAATACAATAAACCATTAACAATGGCTCCCTCGTGGGAGAATTGGGGGGGGGGGGCTAATAACAGGAGCAGGGGAGACAATTCTCACTTTGTACCCATTTTTGTCTTGAATTTTATACTGTATCTATGTATTAACTACTTGAAATGTGTAAATAGAAATAAAATGTTTTAAAAACTGCTTTAGACTGCACTTCAAAAGGAAAGCCAAAACTAGGAGGAAAAGACAAAGGAGGCCCCCAGGGCGAGGAGAGAGGGAGAAAGGGAACCAGCAGGAAAGGGTGGTTAAGGGAAGGTGTACTGGGGCCAGGGGCTTCCTGGAGGCACTCCTTCCACCTTATTGATCCCTGCTCTGATCCAGCCCAAACCTGCCATCTTCCCTGGTCTCCTCATTCCTTTCATTCTCCTCTGACTCTTCTAGACAATTCTCATTTCAATTGCTCTGTGATTCCTGTCTCTTTCTAGGGATCCTCTCCCCCCCCTTGGTCCCCCATGGTCCCCGACATGAGGAGGATGAGAGCCAGCCCTCTCCTTCCCGGTGCCAGTACATGACTGGGTTTGCCAGGTCCACGCTGTGTGCACTCAAGGTACACAGGGTGAAGAAGCAGCATTGCGGTGAACGGCCCCAGAGGCCATCTGCCTTCTACTGGAACTCAAAGTTCAGCAGAGAATTGTGGGCATTTAGCTCCTTCCCTACGCCCAGGTACCGCAACAATGAACACTCTATCGGCCCATTAAACAGCCCTGGCCAGGATGCAGAGGAAACACATTTGGGACAGAGTCTGGAAACCTGGAGCTATTTCACAGCTTGGAAGAAGGCAATGGGGTGGGGCATCCACCTGCTATCTCGAGGATACGGACTGGGGTTGCCCTGTGCTAACTGGCTGGCCGTGTCAATACCTCGGCTGATTGAGTGTGGAGCCCTCAGCTTAGAGAAAAGAGAGGCAAAGAAAGGAAGTGGGTGCCTCCAACGTTGAGCTTCATGGGTTTATTGGATTTAATTTGCCTTCCCTTTTCCTTCTTTTATGAAAACAAACCTCTTGCTATTTTTACAACTCCTTTCAATGACACATCATTAACAGGGAAGCCAGAATTCTATTTGACATTGTTTAATCACTCAAATTTCATCAAACATCCATCAAAACACTAAGCCACGGAGTGGCAGCATTTTAAAAGCATGCACATTTCCCATCCAGAGCCACTTGTGGGCGGGTTAGCTTTCTTTTGGTAATAATTCGAAATGTTCAGGAGATTAGGGGTGTTCCTGCACGAACGCAGCAAGTCTTGCAAACATCACCCATTTTTAAAAGACACCATCATTTTTATTATATTCGGAGGTTATGGAAAAGCTATAGGCCAAATGATAAGCAGGGGGTATATAAAAAGGGATGCCATATGGAAATCCCTCTCCCTTGTCCTCACAGAGACACACGGAGAGAGTGTGAACACGCTGAGCCTGCCGTGTGAGAGGGAGCCCCCCAGGAAGGAAGGCAGGGCAGGACCTGTGCAGAGCCTCACATCTGCTCTGTGAGCCCCCACGGTGGCCCCACCTCCCTGCCCTTCAGGTCTCTGAGGCCCTTCAGCTCTAAAAGTCTCTAGCATTCACTCTGAGTGAAGGCAGGGGAGGAAGCAAACGTGGAAAGAAATGGAAACAAGAGTTTGGAAAGCTTAAGTCAAGCCTTGGGCCCAGCCAGAGTCAGGAAAGAAGGTTCCATTGTTTTCTCCCCCCTTCCCCCAGGGATTTTACACAGATATAAATGAAGCGAGACCCTTTTACGGAGTGTTTCTGTTTCCAGATCCCTTCTTGCATCTTCTATGTAATTACCTGCAATCAACTCAGATATATAAATAGGCACATTTAAAAATACCCCCCCCCCCCGCATCAGGTGCTCCCAACTTGGTTTCGAGATGGCATTCTAGAAAGCCAAGATCTCCTGAGGACATGAGGTGTGTCATGAGTTGAGGAGGAAAAGGAGCAGATCTGGTTTCTGAAGTAACAGCTGGAGTCTCAGGAATCCGAGCCCTTAACCAATGAGCCAGCCTGGTGGCTGCAGAATAACGGCCCATGGGAGAAGTCAAAGGCTCCTGAAGACAGAACTTGGGGTTGGGGGAAGGAATTCTCTAGAAGGGAAGAAGTGAAGTCAAGGACTCCATGGTGAAGCACTGACCTCGTCAGCCAGGGAATCTGAGGTGAGGCCTGCCACAAATAACACTAGTGATCACAGATCTGTCGTGTGGTCCCCCTGCTGACTACATCCCGTCATTGTACAAAAGTGGATTGGACAGGATTAATTACTACAACTGTTGACGGTATGGGGCTTCGAAGACTTTTATTCAGCATTTAAGAGATTTACAGGAAATCTCCAGGCAGTTAAGGCGAGGGGCTGAGCTTGTCTTTCAGCTGGCTCAAAGCCAATCATTTGGAGGGTAACTTTAATTCCTGGGATATGGAGTCATACAGTCAGGAAGCAGGCCTGACCCCAGTAAGGTCAGTGTCGTGGCCAACTACCCTGGGCTCAATTTAGAGACATAACTATGGCAACGACTGTGCCCAATCGGTTATTAGAGGAGATTTATTGACGGATATGCTTGAATAGCAGAACCATTAATTGCAATTACCAGACAAGACACTTTGTTCATCTCGGGGAACTGGATGCCAAAACCCCCTAACAACTTTAAAATCCCATTTGCTCCTGGGCTCTCGGCTGGCGTCACCGCACCTGCTTCAGCCTCCCACTACTGAGAGGGAGAAGAGCAGGGGTTTAGCTTGACATGGCACTGGCTGCAGAAAATGGCAAGTGCCAGGGCATGAGCAGTAGACACCTTATGCAGTCCCCACCACGCCCTTCACGAAAGGGAGGGTGCACTCAATAAGCAGACCTGCTCCACCTGAAGGCCCCTCCTCTGGGTCCCACCCAGAGGGGGGTGAACGCCTTCCTCCTTCGCTCAGCCAATCCATGCCCTTCATTTTCTTCCAGACTTTCTGGGTTGCCTCTCTGCCTTCCTGAGCTGGATGTAGCTCGGCCTGGGCTCTTTCACCTTGTGGTCCCCCAATTCCTGGATTTTATCCTTCTCGCCTTCCGCCAGGCAGCCTCTCCTAAATACCCCATTTCTCTAAAGCAGTGGACTGACTCCCACCCTCCATACCTTCTGCCCACCGCCCCACCCCCCTCACCGCTCTGGTTCCTTCCTAGCACAGCCATGCTACCTATCGGTCTGCCTGATTACCTGTCTGCTTCCGTCTCCCTCACTCAGTTCTAAGGTCCACAGGGCCAGAGACCTGATCTACCCTTCCCACCGCCATATTCCTGGTGCCTAGCAGAGTAGGTGCCCAAGAAGTATTCGCTGAATGAATGAATCAAGTCGGTACATTCTGCAGTTGTGGTTAGAGGGCCCTCCTCTCCTCAACTAGATCATAACATCCCCAAATGCAGGGATGCTTCCCATGGCATCTTATTCAGCACTGAGTACACCTTAGGTGCTTTAGAACTTGCACAAGTGGATGAGAGAGGTTGCAAGCCACAAATCCAATCCCTGCCTTGGAAAAGGCAAAAGCACATCTCCTACCACTTTTCAAGGAATAATCATAGCTAGCATTGAAATAGTGCTTTCTGCAGGGGCACTATTCAAACGACCCTCCAGGGTATTCATCCATAAAACCCACACGATAGGCCTGTGGGTCTGGAACGTTATTCTTTGCCTGTTAGCGACCAAGAATTAGGACACAGAGAGGTGAAGTGATAAGCCCAAGGTCACACAGCTAAGTAAGTGAGGGAGCCAGGAAAGAGACACAGAGAGTCCAGCCCAGAATCTGTGCTCCATGTTCTGCTATTTCTCTTGACTTTGGAATCTAGGATAAGTACAAAAAATAATTAGAAAAATACCTCGAGAGAGGTCTCTGGGCACTAACACTAGGTCTCCTTGAGTTGATTCCTATTTTTCATTCAAACTAGATTACAAATTACAAACCTCTGCTCCAAATCAAGATGTCACTTGATAATCTTTCCCTTATAGATTAAACATCAAGACTATACTTTACCTGAGGATAGTGAGGCAAATGATTCAGAAAATTCCTTCTGTGGGAGAGTGGAATACAGTTCCTGCCTAGAGCTGAGAAGGGCAACCCCATTCTGGGGCTCTGCCTGGGTTTGGATTATAAGAGCATACAGCTAACAGAGACGAACTCCTCCATCAGTGCAAAATGGGTCACACCAGGGGCCCTTTCATTCTACATCATTTCAGTGTTAATGTGCAGGAGAACCTTTGACTAATGAGACTACTCAAAGAACTGGAACTTTCTATACTCAACACTAGGGCCCAGTAATGTAACTGGAAGTATTCGTCTAAATCAAAATCTCCTCAGTAGGTCCTAGAACCCACAGAAATGTAACCCATGTTGTCTGTCATCTACACAGATGACACAATCAGACACAATGCTACAAACCGAACGTCATGTTACCCCCCAAATTCATATGCTGACACTTAGCCTCGAGATGATGGTATTAAGAGGTAGGATTTGGGGGAGGTCATGAGGTCATCAGGGTGGAGCCCTCGTGAATGAGATTAGTGCCCTTACAGAAGAGACGCCAGGGAGCTCCCTCGCCCCTTCTACCATGCAAAGACACAGCAAGAAGACAACTGTCTATGAACCAGGAAGCAGGCCCTCACCAGACACTGAACCCACCAGCGCCTTATCTGGAACGTCCCAGACTCCAGACACGTGAGAAATAAACGTCTGATGCTTATAAGCCTCCTAGTCTATGGTTTCTGTTACAGCAGCCTGAACCACTAAGTCACAGAGTGATTTGATCTCAGTCGCCTAAGACAAACCCCACTATATTCATCACTCACTCACTCACTCACTCATTCATCCATCCACTGTCTGTTTCCTCATCAGCATCTACCAGCACCAGGCACCTCGCTGACCCCACACATCAGCTGACCTCACAGAATGTGCCATTCATGGAAGGGGGTTGGCGTTGATGCAATAACCACGCAGATACCCTGTAGCCATGGTAGGAGCTGTAGCCAGAGGGCACAAGTCAGCAAAGGGAGGGCAAAGGCATTTCACTTGGTCACGGAGGTCAGGGAAGGCTTGCCTGAGAAAATGGCTCTCTGCGGAGACCAAGAGAGGCCTGGGAAGAGGGAGGAGGACACCAGGCTTGGTGCAACTGGGAAACCGAAAAGTACCCCCAGGAATGGGGGGGGGGGGGAAGGGCTGAGGCTGGGGCTGCGACCAAGAATGCAGGAATGTCAGGCTGGGCCACAGAGGCTGGTGGTCTTTGCTAGAAGACTTTGGACACCACCAGAAAGGGAAAGATCCAAGAACTGTTCAGAAGGTGACACTGACAGCCTGGCGACGCATTACTTCTGTTCAGTCTGCTGGCTAAGGCAGGAAACTGGGCAGACATGCTAAGGAGAGAAAAGGAAAGGACAACAGCAGGGGTGGAAACTAAAAGGATTTCCTGGCTCATCTTAAGATGATCAGAAAGTTAAATGGTGGGGCGTTTGTCCCCAGAGGGGTACCGTTAGGTCTCACTACCCTCAGGCCACTCTGTACAATCCTGCAAACCAGAAATGACCCTTACAGCTTGGTAACATTGAGGGTCACCTGGTACCCATGCAAGGAATAGGTTCTATTTGCATTACTTTCAGTCGAACATAAAAAAAAGAAAAAAAAAACTATAATTCTTGTGCTGACACCAACATTATTATGCATCAGTATAACAGGGTACTAATTTTGATCTGCACAAAAATCACAGAAATTTCATGCTGAAAGGAACTTTAAATATCATCTGAATATTTGTGAATTTTTCCAGTATGTTCATAGATGTTTTCATGTATAATTTATTTCCTATTAACATGTATGTTTGGTGTCCTCTAAATAAATTGCTTTTCATGGGCTTAAACCTATGTATATTGCTTTACAGTTCCCTCTCGTTCCCACCTGAACCCCAGTGGGGCACACACACACACACACACACACACACACAAGACCATACCCAGAAGGTGCTCAATCAACAGCATTAGTTTACTGACTGACTGACTGACTGACTGGCTGACAACAGACAAAAGGCTGCCTCTGAATCTGACAGTCAAAGCCATAGTCAAGAGAATGATGTAGCCCTCATTTAAAAGAATCTGGTAAAAACATAAGGTAGAGATGAGGTGAACTGTCAAAAATTCCTTCCACTGGCTCATCAACGAAAGGAAATGGAAAAAACTGGAAGGAGCTAGAACCTGAGACCCCAGCCCCTCTCCATGCAAGGAAGGCAATTCTGTCATCCACAGAAAGAGTGGAATATGGCATATTTCTGGTGAAAAGGTCGGGGGGGGGGGGAGGGAAATGAATATATAGATGAGTATATTAAGCAAAATGAGAGGTTTTGCAATTTTAGAAGGAAAGTAGCTTTCTTAGATGACAGCAGAAACCACTTCCAGATTTTTCTTTTCTCTGATCCATCAATGTTGCCCTAGCCCTCAACCAAGTTCACACAGTCCAGACATTTTGGATTGAATCAACATGTTAGCACCCTTATTTTTTCAAAATGCAGAGGATAGATATCTAAGATTAAACCTGTAGAAACCAACCCCTAGATGTCATTGTTGCTGCTAAAATATCAAATCTTTGAGTCTTTTGAAATTTTAAATCTGAAGAGATAGCAGTGTTAATCTGAATAAGCCATTTAAATAATGCAAATTCAATTCACTTTCAATTTTTCAAAGCCAAGTCCAAAGTCTTCTGGACTTCTTAACCAAAATGTAACTAAAACTTAGGGTGTTAGCACGCATTCAGTTGCCAAGAAAATCCGCGTTTAGGAAAAATAGGCTTAAAACCCACGTAGTCATATGTGACATGACTAACTGGGCTCACATCAACTTCCACAACTGATGAGCTGATTTTAGAGTAGCTGGATGATTCTGGCCTCATCTTTTCCGTGTGTCCCCTAACTTCTGTGCTTGCCTCTGTCATTGGTATTGGAGCCAAGAGCTGTCTGTGCCTCCCATCGAGGGCACACTGAATGAACAGAGATGCTCGCGGGCCCTCCCCTTCGCACCCTGTTTCCAATTAGCCTCACAAGCTACATGTTCTTAGCTCAGTGTCCCTGTCTACCTCTCTCCCTTCCATTTTGTACCATTCCAATCTGAACCTTTGCGATAATAATATTTCTCACTGGGCGCGTGGATGGCTCAGTCGGTTGAGCATCCAACGTTGGCTCAGGTGATGATCTCACAGTTTGTGAGTTCGAGCCCCACATCAGGCTCTGTGCTGACAGCTCAGAGCCTGCAGCCTGCTTCAGATTCTGTGTGTGTTCTGATTGTGTGTGTATGTGTGTGTGTCTCAAAAGTAAATAAACATAAATAAATAAAAATAAACTTAAAAAATAATAAATAAGCAAATAAATAAACAATATGTATCGTCTGTTAATCATTTACTATGGGTCAAGTGTATCAGTGCTTCATATACATCATGCACCTTAAACTTTTCAACAGCCCTAGGAGATCGGTGTCATTACCCCCATTTTACAGATGAAGTCACAGAGGCACAGAGAGGCTAAGTAACTTGCCTTAACACACACAGCTAGTGAACACTAACGGGTTTTGAAGCTTGGGGTGAAACCCAGGCTACAGCCTGGATTCCTAGGGCTTCTCTGAGGCCAACTCTCAGGTCCTTAACTGGATGCCATCTTTCTTCTATCTCCTAGCCCTCAGTTCTCAATCTGATGTTGGATCTTCCCAAAAGACTGCTTTCAAGCAGCTCCTTAAATAAAGTCCACGCCTAGAAGTGTGTCTGCTGAGTGAAATTGCTTTTTCATCCCATCAATGAATACTTATTCAGTGTACCTATATTCCCAGCCCTATTCTAGGCCGGGGGGAATATCAGTGAACAAGACTAACAAGATCCCTGGGCTCTTGGAACTCATTCTCCACCAACCTAGACAGATGGTAAGGCAGGGATTACATATGTAATTAATGACCAGAGAGCTAAGTCCACAAAGATGTGCGAAATAAGACAAGCAGAGCCCATAACACAGGGCCCTGCACCAAGAGGGCCCTCCAAAGATGCCTGATGCCTGTCTCTGCCTGGGCAAGCCCTAGCCCGGCTCACACTACAGTCCCAGTCCCACCCCCACCACAGTCCCAGTCCCAGCCCCACCCTCACCCCTACCCCAGCCCCACCTCCACCCTAGCCCCAGCCCCACCCCTACTCCAGCCCCAGTCCCAGCCCCACCCCCACCCCAGTCCCACCCTAGCCCCACCCCCACCCCAGCCCCAGCCCCAGTCCCACCCTTACTCCAGCCCCAGTCCCAGCCCCACCCCCACCCCAGCCCCAGCCCAGTCCCACCCCCACCCCAGCCCTAGCCCCAGCCCCAGCCCCAGCCCCAGCCCCAGCCCCAGCCCCAGCCTGCCTTTCTGGCCAAAGCTCTCCCTGCCCCTCAATGGCCAGGCCTCCATGCCAGGCAGGGTTGTCTCCATGACCCAGACAGATGCCTAGTGCCCACTCTCACTCCACACGTCCATCCATGTCGGCCCATCTCCTTCCACATACCAAGCTGATCCATTCATAGACTTAGCTCAAGCTTCCACACCCCCCCCCCCAACCCCATTCAGGCAGCCGTTGGGATCTCCTTCCTTGTGTGGCCCAGACGTGTGAGCTGAGGGAGAGGTGCCTGTGAGAGAGGGATGGAGCTGGCACGTGCACTGAAGCCCCACTCGTGCCTGATTCTGGATGTGTCGCTTCGAACTCACAACAGATTTCCACCGGGCCCTCCCAACCTTATGACTTGCTGGAGGGTCGTGGCCAGAAAGGGCATGAGAACTGCAGTGTAGACCATCCCCGGGTGCCACGTGCACCTTCGGTTTCCCGCTCATGTTTCTTCATCGATGAAAGAAACATCCCAGGAGATCAAAAACTAAACAATGTTTTTTATGCTTGGTTTTCCCCAGCACGTGAGGAGCTCAGAGCTGGAAGGGCCTAGAAGGTAGACTACTCGCTATCTATGGGCGTCCATGTACTGATGACTTAAGGAAGCAAGACGCGGCGCTCCCAGCCAGCTAATGATGATGCCAGTGGCCTCCCCCAGTCTATCACCTCAAGAGGAGCTGTCAAAGTAACAAACGACACATTTTTAGGTCACGGGATTACCCCTTAGCCAGGCCCTCTCGGTTTGATTAGCAGTTGCTTTTCCTCTTAGTGTCTTTCTTCATCTTCTTCCCCTTCTTTTCATTTTCTTCCTCTGCCCCTCTCATCAATAAAGGTCACCGCGTCAAGGAAACCGCTTCTCTGGGAAGAATTTAACAGTATCCTATTATAATCACATCGTCTTGTTCCGAAGCAGGTGGTATTACCTGTCAACAGGGTTTTGGACTTAGCAAATAACTGCCACCCACCTCAGCTGAGGCTCCCGGGCAGATAAAGTGACCAAAGGAGACAGCCCTCTGGAGGCCTCAAAATCTCATTTTCATTCCCCTTGTGGAAAAGAGACTGACTTTATTGACAAAGACGACTGAAAATTGCTTGAGCGTTCCAATACCCAGTCTGCGCTGAAGCAGAAGAGACAGTGTGGCGGAGGCGAGCTCCCTGCTCCGCGGCAGCTCCATCGAGCCCCGCCAGGCCGCCTCACCAGCCTGTGCATATGCGGACCAGACTAGAAGGAGCCTCCCGAAGTCCTCAAACGCAGCCCATCTCCACCTCCACTCCCAGCCGGCTGGGGCCTTTCCTGGATCCCAACCATAAATCACAACATGAATTCAGGCAATCTCTGCCAGAAACCAAACTCACAGACCGATTCAGGGGCCTGGAGGTGGGACCTGGGCTAGCTCGACATTCCCACTGGAGTGCTCTGTGGCTTGACTGCACATCCCAGGTAAGCCACTAGATGTCACCACCGTTGATTCTTGTCCTTCTTCCCAGGTCCTGCATATAAGGCAGTCCCAGGGGCTAAGGGAAGTCTATACAGAATTCCACCACCACCACTGGGACCTCAGGGCTGCCTTAGATGCCGGGGCAGTCTGAAGCTCCTTCAGCGGGCCTCTCCGAAACCAGTTTGCGGCTCAGACCCCAAACAGCCGAGCCGAAAGCGAAGTGTGGACAACGTTAGCCAGAGCCACTCCTCACTCTCATGACAGATGCCCCCCCGCTCTACCTCCAATCCTTCCTAGCCACCATCGGTCACTGGGTACCCATCTGGCTTATTCAGGTCCTCAGGAAGAAATAAATTAATATGTGTGCCTCGTAGCACCAGAGATTTTAGATGTCAATGTGCTGCGGAAATAATGTAGGTCTGTTGGCTTTTAGCAGAGAATGAATGACAGATAGATAATTTATGATGATTCTTGAGATCTGAACTATAATTATGAAGTATTTCTAGGTGTATATTCGGGATGCAAAGTGTAAGGAACCTAGAGCTAATGTTAATTTATTACTGACAGCTGTATATATAATAATCTATCATGTCTTTTAATCTTACATTCCTTCTGACTTACATCAAGCAATCCTTTCATTCATTAATAAAATCAAGCCTTGCCATTATTCTTAATGATGAAGTCCCATTTTGAATCCAGAGGACTCCTATAATTAAACTCCATACTTCCATATACCAGACATCTGAAGCTCAAAAAAAAAAAAAAAAAAAAAAAAAAGATAAATTGAACTTGTTTTACGGGCAGGATGAACACATCAGAAACATGGAGCCCACCTGCCCACGGTCCCAGTGGAGCTAAACAGAAAGTCAGGGGAAATGTTTGTGTTTATCTCAGTTCACGCCACCACTCTGATTTTTCCTCCTCTCAGCCCCCCGCCACACCTCCACAATCTTTCCTTTTTTGAGGCAGTATATTCCAAGAATTTTTTTTAAGGTCATGATAAAAATTACAACTAAAAGAAATACAGGCTAACACGTCTCCTCCAGTTTTCTATGCTGTGCCAAAGACTTACACGATTAATCCTGTCAAAAGGAATCTAATCTAATCTTATTACACCAAAGACGAGGTGTCCTTTGTAAGTATCCTGGCTGGGAACAAGTTGGTCTTCTCAAGATTCTTTTTCTTTTTTTTTTAAGTTTATTTATTTATTGTTGACAGAGACAGAGACAATGCGAGCAGGGGAGGAACGGAAAGAGAAGGGGAGAGAGAGAATCCCAAGCAGGCTCCGCACTGTCAGCACAGAGCCCAACGCGGGGCTCAAACTCACAAAACCGTGAGATCCTGACCTGAGCTGAAACCAAGAGTCAGATGCTTAACCGACTGAGCCACCCAGATGCCCCTGTCTCCTCAAGTTTCAACGGGTTCCGTGTCTCATTCAGTTTACAACCAGTCATCACCTCGGCAACGCACTACTGCGCTGCCCTTAGCTCTCCCAAAGTTTAAATGGTGCTCCAGTGTAAGTTGTCAAGCAGACTCCCTGGTCACTTCCCAAGGCTATTTGTTAGAAGCAAAACCTTTAACCTCATCCATTAATTAACAATCGCAAATAATGAGATATGTAGAGATAAGACCCAGTTATCCGGGTCATCTCTCATCTGGAGACAGAATCCGATTCCAGTGAGTAGGCGCTGGAGAACTGAGTGAGCAAATTTCCTATCTGCAACACCAAATCTTACTAGGACTGGTTAATTAAATCATGATAAATAACATTCCGTGGCAAGTGGAAGGTGCTCAAAAGAGTTGGGTGGGATGACCACAAGTTCAATGCAACCACCTCTGAATGTCTTTGCAGTCCTCTGACTTAAAAACGTCCCCTGTAATTTTCTGGAGAGCTCTCATACAGGAAAGAAAACTACTGAGGTTTTGCTCCACTGGCTTTTTGAAGTTGCCCACGTTTGCCTATTGGATTCTGCGTCCCATACCTTCTCTGTCTTCAGGAATGAAGGTTCTAATTCTTTCATCAGCATTGCCGTCTGACTGTAATGGTGTCTTTCTATCGGTTCTGCCTCTTCCTGCTACTTCGGTGTAGGGAGGAAGAATGCCAGTCAACAGTGTGGCTACATCATGCTGCAGTAACAAACAGCTCCAAACCTCAGTGACCTCCTCGCCCTACATATCCATTGCAGGGCGGAGGGGGGCTCAGCTTGTCATCGCTACTCTAGAATGTACGCTGATAGGGTGGCCACCATTGTGAACATTGCCAGTCATCAAGGCAGCAGGAAAATGGTGCCCTGGATGCGAGTGCACTGGCAACTAAATGCTCCAGGATGGGGGTGACACACCCACACACGCAATTCATTAGCCGGCACCAGTCACTGGCCACACCTCTGAGCCAGGAAGTTCTATTGAACCTTGCCCTGCACGAGGGACATCGGGAAACAGCTGGCGTATACTGGAAAAAAATACCACAGAAACTTCAGACAAACCAATTTATCTTCTTCCCCTTCTTTAGAAGTTCCTCATTTTCCCTAGATTACAATTCCTCCGCTTTGTGTTTAAACTCTTCCCCGATCAAATAATTCCCTGACTTGTGTCCACTTTCAGATCATGGACATTACAGTTATTGCTGAAGAAAACGTCTTCTTCAGATGGTTATAAACTAAGATTATATGTATAGCTCAAGGAAAGGAAAGAAATTTGCACATTAATTGCTTGTTCTTGCTTTCCCCTTTTCATGTATTTCTGGTTTTCCTTGTTTTTTTTTCCTTTCACCCTTCCATGGTAGTCTCCTATTTAATCTCTTTTATTGAAAACAAAAATTGCTCAACACTTTATTTTTTCTTCTCCTTAGCTCTTTGGCCCAACCAGCAAAGGAGTCTGTAGAATAGCAGAATGCTAACTTTGCTGGTTTCCCAACCCCCCAATTCAGGTGAATTTGAATCCTGAGACACAGTAAGGAGAATTACTGACCTGTCTCAACAGTGACTACGTTTTGCTAGATATTTCTCCCACTTGATAAGTGAAAGCCCAGCCTGCTGCAAAAGCCTCTAAATGTACCTGGAAGTCCCCAAGGGCTATCTCAATGAACAATGAAGGGCTATCTCCATTGGGCTTGCTCCCTTCCTACTGCTCCTGGCCCACCTAGTGAGTCCAGACCCAAACTCCCTGCTGTGTAGTTCTTAATGTTCCAAACAGTCCAGTGTTCTCTGTGAAGCTGGACGAAATGCTTCCCTCCCTTTGTATTTTACTCTGTTCACAGTGGAACTCAAACAAGGCTGCTTATAACCCTGGTGTGTATGCCACCCATAAAAACAAGAGCCAAATGACCAACACGATGGTGTCCTCAGAATGACTGAGCTTGTGTCAGGCCACAACCCCTAGGATGCGTTCTTTCCCTGAAAATCTTCTCACTCTCAAGTAAACAGATGACCCAAGGCTAGCCCTGCCCCTCACCAGTCACACCTGAAGTCCAGTCACAAACCTAGCTGGGACCTCTACATTTTAGCCAAGAACACCACAAAACACATGCCCAACAAGCACAGTAACATATTCCTGAGCATAAGGCTGAAAGAATGCCAGTGGTCTAGGTGAAAAGCCAGTTACGGAGGGGATGGGATGAAGAAGCTAGCCCACAGAAGATTTGGGCGACGTGGGGAGAGACACTGACTTCTAGGCCCAGGTGACCATTGAGAGGGCAACGCAGAGGCCTTGGGAGGTCGCCTACCCAGACCCATACCCGCCCAAGACTGGGATAGCCCGGGTCGCTGGGGTACCTTCGCGCCCGCCCAGCCCGAGAGCCCCGGGATGCCCATGGGCGGGGCCTGAGCATCGCCCCGCCCCGCCGCCCGCCACTCGGGTCACCTGACCTGCCCGCGGCTCACGTGATCCGTTCCCAGCGCCGCCATTTTGGAGCTCCGGATGAGGAGGGGAAAAGCGGGGGAAAAGAGGGAAAAGAGCCGGGAGAGAGGTGGGAGAGGACGAGGGCGAGGGCACGGCCGGGCTCCTAGCCGGCCAAAGGAGGCTCGCGGAAGCAGCAGCCGCCGCCCGACCGCAGGTACAGCGCCCCGGGGCCGCCCCTCCGCCCGCAGGTAGCGCCGCCGCCGGCCATGTGCGTCCTCCCCTCAGGCCTCTACCGGCGCCTGCTTCCTCTTCAGCGGGCCGACACCGCCCGGGGCTCGCCACTTGCCCCAAGTTCCGCGTCCCTTTCCAGTGCTCTGCGCAGCCCACGCAGCCCACGGCGAGGCCTGCGGAGACCCCTGGCTTGCCCTGCCGCGGGGGGTGGGGGGAACCTGCCGCTCTCCGCATACTGTCACCAGCCTGGTCTGCAGGCGGGCCTGCCGAGGCGTTGCTTCCTTCTCCTCTGCGGTTGTGAAACCGCTTAGGCCAGCCGCGGTGAAGCTCACGACGGTGTCCTCACCTTATCTGTTGGTTACTTTTCTCAACCCCCGATCGCCCCAGCCCTTTAACCAATTCTTGATGTAGGAAAAGCTAGTACAGAAAATCCTAGCCTTCTGACCCTATTACGAACCTTTTCGATGAACTGGTCTCTCGATCACTGAGATCAGTGGGAAAAACTCCCACTCTTCAGACCTACGGGCATCCGGAGGGAATGGTTTGTGTGGAAGGCTTGGATGATTAATTAGGCGGAGGCCGTCATCCCAACCCGTAGGCGATCTTTTTAGTTACTGTGGTGGGCTGTAATTTACTATCAGTCTGCATCTCTTTTATCAGGCAATTACTGGATTTATCACCTGCTTGAGCTTGTACTTTCTTCAGTACTCCGCTTTGACTCAGTGTTTGGATTGCGTTATTGATTAAAAGAGAGAGAGCCTGGCCCTTCATTCCTTTACCTTACCAACTCGTTTGAAATTAACTCGAAGGGAGGACCAAAGACGTGCTTTCTGCCCTGGCAACGAACTGTTTACTTAACCGTAATCGATAAGATAGCTGCGTTCTAGGTGAAAGGAATAGGCTTTATTTGATCTTTTAGATTCATCCTAGCTAGTATAGGAAACTGCAAAGAAATGTAAGACCAGAGCAGGAAACTGCGTTGGAAGATATATAGGTCAAGCTACTGTGTCCTATCTTTTCATGCCCACTGTGCTTGCAAAATCATCCTTTAGATGGCATTTTGGGTTAAGATTAAAATGGCGATATGCAGTTTATTGTTCCTTATTCATTAGAAAGTGTTATCAGTAAACAGTAGTATTTTGAGTCAATTAAATTCTGAGCTAAAACAAAACACAATTATTGAGAGAAGTTTCCAGAGCAATTTTTTTTTTCTAACTTGTACAAAGTGGTAACGTCTGCTTGCTAGATAAATTATGTAAAATTGCAACACATGATTGGGTTGCATGAACATTCCACTGAATGTCTTTTTGACATAGAATATTGGGGAATTTTTCACTGCCAAAAGAAATCATTACTTTGTTTCACCAAGAAAGAGAAATGTTTGATACTATGTACTTTCATTCTTGGCCACAGCTGAATTCTGAAGATTGGTCCAAGGGACTGTGTTAATTTCAGGAATTGATTTGAAAGACATTGGCTCTGCCTCTTAACAGCCATGTAACCTTGGGTAAGTCACTGAAACCACACTGAGTGTTTCCTTATTTGTAAAATTGTGTAACAACCACCTGGCCTGTTCCAGAGTTATGAAGATCAAACAGGTTAATACGTTTGATACAGCCGGGCTGTAAGGGGCCAATTCTTTTCAGTATTGATTTTATGTATTTGTCCTCATTGAGATATAAGAAAGAAATTGGTGTATTAAGAAAGGGGATTTAGAATCAGATAGTCCTGGATTCTAGTTCTTAAACCAGTTATTGCTTTACATCTGTGATCCTCAGGTTCCTTACCTGCAAAAAAGAGGCTAGTATTACCAGAAATTCATGAATAATACACAAAGTCTACATAGGCACTGCCCTCTGGATGGTGAGCACTCCAAGGACAAGGATTCCTTCTTACTTACTTGTGTAGTCTCCAGCACTGTGCTTGGCACATTATAGGTGCTCAATAAATGTTAAATCTTAATATTGGTTAATGTTAGTTAGACCTTATGTCTTCGTGGTCTGCCAAATTAGCTCCCAAATTAGAATATTCTCCCAGGCTAGATGCCAGCTAAGAAATTTTAGGTTATAAAATTCATGTTCTTGCGATATTTACACTATATTTTTCTTAGTGGCAGTTAATCACATTAAGCTAAGGAGATTTTAATTCAAATGAATCATAGCTGACATTAATAAGATAAACCTATAAATAATGTGTAAGCAATCTCAAGGTGATTTTTTGTAGGCAGTTTACAGTTCAGGGACATAACAGTTCATATCTTTGCCTAGTTGGGAAAGAACAAATTTTTAGTCTGAAAGAAAAGGTTTTTTATAACACTGAACTGCCTTTGCACATGCACAGAAAATTACAGCTTTTCTCCAGCCCTACTCAGGCTCACATGAATTGTTCAACTTGATTTTACTTATGATAACCATACTCTATAACTGAAAGGAACTAATTAGATATACAAAGAAACCTAGTAGTAATTATCAGGAAATAAAGACAACTGAAATAATTTGGTTCTTTTCTTGGGAAAGACATTAATTATAAGCTTTTGCCTTTGGAATACAGGTCTCCCCCACTTTTTACAGTTTGCCTTCTGCCACTTTGTGCTTTTTTGGGGCGGTGGGGGAGAGAGAGCACGAGAGGGGAAGTGGGGAAGAGAGAGAGAATCCATGCTGAACATGGAGCCTGACACAGGACCCAATCTCACAACCCTGGGATCATGACCTGAACCAAAATCAAGAGTCAGACGCTCAACCAACTGAGCCACCCAGGTAGCCCCTGCCACTTTGCTTTTATGAAAGACATACATTAGAACCTGATTTCTCTAACTGAAAGAAATCTAAAGATTTCAGTCTTACACCAAAGGCAAAAATAGTTTCCAATGTTTGTTTTGCAGCGAGCCATTAATAGAGGCAGCACGTATCCCAAGCAGCAAGCGTGGCCCCACCAAGCTCCTTTCCTGCCCAGGAACTGTACTCGGAATCTCTGCACCAAGGCGCCAGAGCTTTGAACTGTGTCTGTGAGCATCTGTGCTTTATCTCATTTTATCGTGTGCGCTCATTAGCAAGATGTGTTCTAAAATATCAGAAAAGCCTAAGAGAGGTCATTTTGGGGGTTTTTTTCTATATAAATAAATGATAATTGCTTTTTCACTTTACATCATTTCAGCTTCTGAAAGATTCCATAGGAAGGATCTACTTTCAGGTGGCCAGAGAAACCTGTCCTGTTGTCTAGGAAAGATTTAAGACTCAGTGGGAAAGATGCTAGAACTTTTCTGTTTTGGGATACAACTTGTATTTATTTATTTGTAATAGTTTGATATATTTTGTGTAATGTGGTTATGTCTAAAGATTCCAAATAGGAAGCTTCCTACTTTGGTAATGCCTCTAGGCTTTACTCTTTCTGTAAACCTTCTTGTTCAGCCATGTTGATCTTTTCACTAACTGCTAGATGGGAGGTTTATTCTCACTTTTGGAAACGTGATAATGTTGTGGCTCTTTTCCTTGTCAGTCTTACCCTTGTGTTGACAGAATTCCAAAAGAGAAAACGGTGCATTCTAATTAAGATAATTCAAGGAGGACGTATTTACAAAAATACTCATAATAAAGACGTTGGACTTGTGTAGACAAACCACAAGGATAATGCAGTTATCTGGAGGTAGCAGCATCAGAAGGAAGAGAGGTATCAGAACCAGGAGAGTTTTGTAGAGCCCCCTGCCTGAAGAGAATGGTCTTCCATTGAGAAACATGGCCAGTCCAAGCTGACCTAGAGGGAGGGAATTAGGGGAATGAATATCCTGATTTCACTATGCTGCCTCCTTCTGATCTCCTCTCATGGCTCCCCATTGGCATAACGCAATCAGAAACCAGAGGGCATAGGAGCCTACTGATGTAATATACCTCCTGGGGCAGAGAGCAGAGTGGAGGAAAGTAGGCAGTGAGCCCAGAGGGACAAATGGTTGACATCTGGCGCGGCCGTCTTTTAGAATACAGTATACGTCTTACCTCTTCAAAAACCTTTTGCTTACTTTCCTAGACCAAAACTAGCTTTTCGGTTTGTTAGGATTTGGTCATTGACTGTTGCCTTCTGACTGTTTTACTTTGTGTACTGTTGTTACAGTATATAAAAGCTGTTACTTCTTTTTAACTTCTAAACATGTTTGTCCTATCCATTCAACTCCGTTTTAAACCATTAGTACTGTGATTTTAAATTTTTTTCCATACTGTTTTTTAAAAAAATGTTTATCTATTTTTGAGAGAGAGACAGAGCACAAGCAGGGGAAGGGCAGAGAGAGAGGGAGACACAGAATCCGAAGCAGACTCCAGGCTCTGAGCTGTCAGCCCAGAGCCCGACTCAGGACTTGAACTCATGAGCTGTGAGATCACATCCTGAACCAAAGTCAGACAGTTAACCGGCTGAGCCACCCAGGCACCCTGACACATAACCATTTTTTCTGTAACTTTTTAGTATGAAAAGTTGTAAATATTTACACAAGTAGAAAGAATAGTGTAAGGAACTCCTAGATACTTATTACTAAACTTTAATTACAAAATTCGCTATTCTTGCTTTATTCCTACCTTCTCCACCCACCCTGACCATGTACTTGTATTGATCACGTGAAGGCCATCGATAGTATGCCGATGATCATAATCTGTGTTGTCGTCATTATTGAGCCACTGGGATTGTGTTTGTACCCTTATTTTCATCTCTCTTTTTTTTTTCCAAATAAATTTTACTTCACTTGACATAGGATCCCGTATATATGCACATTGGTGGCCTAAGAGAAATTTTTGTGAAAATTTAAAGAGTTGGCCTTAAGGTCACAGGCCTTCCTCCCTGTGTATACTTTATTATGAACTGTTCATCTAACCCTTTCTAAGAGAGACTTTTGTTTTAATGAGACTTAACTCATATATCGATTCTGCCATGTGGACCCAAACTGGTTTTTCAGGTGTTTCTTGATGTATTTTATGTTGTCATATCTGTTTTATAGCTGCCATTTCTGTACTTATCCCCAAATGTATGCAGCCTCTAAAATGAGATACTTACATAAATGTTCAGGGAAAATTGGAGCATCTGCTGCAAATTTCCATTAGCTCTTAATGCCTGAGCAGACACAGCTTTTCAAATCTGAATGTTTTGTCAGTTTCTTTTGTATTAGTTTTTTTCTTGAGATAACTTGAACTCCTCCTCCTCTTCATTCCACACTCTTTTTAAGGTGCGCACTGAAATATCCACAGGGAGCAGTTGCACTGCTCTCTTTCCTATTCTGTCATTAGGTAAAAGAGGGACCACGAGTCACCTTTGTAACCCTGTGGGTACGCAAAGTCTGTTGAGCAAATATTCACTCATTAACCTGCAGACTGTCAATCAGCCTGTATGGATGTCATATTTCATGGAGGAGGAGACCTTAGATCTACAGTAGACCACCAAATCTTGGGCAAGAAATTGAATGTTCAAGGATTTCTGTTATTAACAATGATTTAACTAATTCCCATTTAACAATTGAACTGAAAGAAATAAAGCCTTAAGTGAATGGTCCTAAAGTGAAATCATTAGTCACAGAAACAGCCACAGCTCCCCTTGGCCGAAAAATTGTGGAATTCTCAGGCAATAAGGTGACTTAAGACGTCACAAAGGATTTTCCTAAAGAAACAAGTTGTTCCCACACTGGTCCCTCTTTAGTGATTTAAGATTGAGTGTAGAGATTTAAAAATACTGCTTTTTCTGCTTGAGAAAGATGGAGAGGAACTACATAGTCTTTTGAGAGGTAATGACCTCAGGTTGTTTAGAGAAGAGAGCGGCTAAAGGGCCGCAGTCACCCAGACTTCTAGGTCTGTGGGAGCTGGGGTAGTGGTCATCGTTGTAATGGCTATTGGGTGCATTCCCTGCCACGAGCGCAGTTGGACATGGAAAAGAAACGAAAGCTGATCCCATTGGACAGAGTATCAAGAAGGAGGGAAGAAGCAGTACTAAAGCCGAGAGTAACATGTTTGCATTTTTGCCTGATGTGGCCCTAGATATAGAAAGTTTGTGTGCCAGAAAGAGCAGAAAATAAGAGGAAAAGCTCTAACTGCTGCCAAGAGTAGATACGGGAGGGCTGGCACTGCAGCTGGTCAGAGTGCTGGTAGGTCCAGCAGGAGTTCGGTGTGATCTTGGCAGGGGCTCAAGGGCCCTTCCATGTTGCTTCAGCCACCTGGGGGGAGGGAAGCCATGATTCACCTCCTAAAATAAGAATTCAGAGCCTGTGATTGAGGTTTAAGAATAGTATGGTCTTTGGTCTATAGCTGGTGCCACTAGAAATTTTGCTGGCATTTATTGAATGTTGTGAGTAAGACTCCAGAATGCACCTAAAATGTGGAAAAACAAAACTTGTTGCTGGAAAAAAGCCTAAACTGAAAAATGTGATCCAAGTCAACAAATTAATCTCACTTTGAGCCAAAGGAAATGTTTGAAATGAAAGTACTGCCAGGAAATAGAGGATTCAAGATTTAGGGAGAAAGATATTGTGAGTATTTTTTGTTTTGTGACTTCCTTGGCTGTAATGCATTGCTGGAACTTACAGAGAACCCCTTTTAAGGACTCTGAATATTTAGACCTGAAACACAACTAGAATGTCAGGTCTTTTTCCTTCTCTGATGCCCCTTTCCCTTTCAGGAAAATGAAATTACATATATTCGTGCATGAGTAATAGTTGACCACTAATATGGCCTCTAGGAAAAAACCACAGCGTTGTTTGTGGTTTATCTTCAGGGAAATCAATCGAAGGAAGTAAAAGAAGGAACTGGATCATTGCTTTTATGTAGTTTCGTTTGCATCATACTTCTCAAATTTCACTCTGCCATTTACAAGAGGTTACCAGACTATCTTTTCATAACTCCAAAGATTTGGAGTGAAAAAAACAAATTTATGATTTTAATAATAAGACTATTATTATTTTTGATATAAGTAGTTGTCTCCCAAGAATTGTGTCAGTCATGTGTTAGTTTTGTTTGTTGGTTTTGTGGTAACTTGAGGTGGTTCCACATACCCTGGGAATGCTTGTGTCCCTTCAGTCAAGGAATAGCAGTCCTGTTTTTTTGTTTTTGTGTTTTTTTGGCATTGCACAAAAGAGAGGGGATACTAATTGGGTCCAGCTAGATGTCTGGGGGAAAGAAAGTGAAGAAAAAAGGATATGCATATTGTTAAAGTCATTTCCAAAGAAAGAAATAGATGGAAAGATCATCCTCAGTCTTGATAGGGGATGACATTCTCTAGAGAAGTTCCAAGCAGTTTAAGTCTCTGCTGGGGATACAGGTATGCTGATAATGGAGCTCCCAGGTTAGAAAATAACTGAGATTAGCTTAAACTCTGAGAGTAGCTCAGGTTTCCTATAATTGCATTCTTATAATACCTCTAACCCGATATTTCTTTCTGTTGTATATTATTCTTTCTAGATATGGAAGAAAGCAGCAGTGTTGCCATGTTGGTGCCAGATATTGGGGAACAGGAAGCTATATTGACTGCTGAAACTGTCATCAGTTCATCACTGGAAATTGATGAACAAAGAAAAGTTAAAACAGATCCATTGATCCATGTTATCCAGAAGTTAAGCAAGATAGTAGAACATGAAAAGTCACAAAAATGTCTTTTGATTGGGAAAAAACGCTCACGTTCAAGTGCTGCAATGCACTCTCTTGAAACCCAAGAACTTTGTGAGATTCCAGCTAAAGTAACCCAGTCCCCTGCTGGGATCAGAAGGGCAGAGATGTCTCAGATACATTTTACCCCTGGCTCTCTTGCCCAGAACGATGGGAAGACTATGTCTTACCAGTGTAGCCTTTGCAAGTTTCTGTCATCATCGTTTTCTGTGTTAAAAGATCATATTAAGCAGCATGGTCAGCAAAATGAAGTGATATTAATGTGCTCAGAGTGCCACATTACATCTAAAAGCCAAGAGGAACTTGAAGCTCACGTGGTAAATGACCACGAAAACGATGCCAACAGTCACACTCAATCCAAAGCCCAGCAGTGTGTAAGCCCCTCCAACTCTTTGTGTCAGAGGCCCACAGAAAGAAACAGTGAAAGCATTTCTGATGTCCAAGTGAGTGTGGACAGTGCGCAAACGCACGCTGCCCAAAACGCACCCACGGCAGAAATGGGTAAGAGGAAATGGTATGCGTATGAACAGTATGGCATGTACCGATGCTTGTTTTGTAGTTACACCTGTGGCCAGCAGAGAATGTTGAAAACACATGCTTGGAAACATGCTGGGGAGGTTGACTGCTCCTATCCGATCTTTGAAAATGAAAATGAGCCCCTAGGCCTGCTGGATTCTTCAGTGGCTGCTGAACCCGGTGGGGTGGATGCAGTCGTCATTGCTATTGGAGACAACGAACTGAGTATCCACAATGGGCCTTCAGTACAAGTACAGATTTGCAGCTCAGAACCGTTATCCTCTTCGTCTCCTTTAGGACAGAGTGCAGAAGGTGGAGTTCATCTGACTCAGTCAGTTACCCTTGACCCCAGTGAGGAAGAGATGCTAGAGGTGATATCCGATGTGGAGGAGAACCTGATCGCTGATAGTCTGCTTTCATCCGCACAGAAAATCATTAGTAGTAGTCCAAATAAAAAAGGTCACGTTAACGTGATAGTAGAACGTTTGCCAAGTGCTGAAGAAACTCTTTCACAGAAACATTTCCTCATGAATGCTGAAATCGAAGAGGGAAAAAACCTGAGCCCGACAGAATCCCACATTGGGGGTGAAGGAAGAGATGAAGTTTATCATGCTGATAAATGTACTGTTGATATTGGGGGGCTGATCATAGGCTGGAGCAATCCAGAGAAGAAAGACAGTGAGTTAATAGCCAAAGGACTGGCTACTGATGAGAATGCCCCACCAGGCCGAAGAAGGACAAATTCTGAGTCTCTCCGACTACACTCGTTAGCTGCAGAAGCCCTCGTCACAATGCCCATAAGAGCTGCAGAACTGACAAGGGCCAACCTTGGGCACTACGGGAATATAAACCTTTTAGATCCAGATACCGGACAAAGGCAAGTGGACAGTACGTTGGCGGCTTATTCTAAAATGATGTCGCCACTTAAAAACTCTTCAGATGGATTAACTGGTTTTGACCAAAGCAACTCTACGTTGGTAGCACTCCCAGAGGGTAGGCAGGAGTTGTCAGATGGGCAAGTGAAGACGGGTATCAGCATGTCCTTACTGACTGTAATCGAAAAGTTGAGGGAAAGGACAGACCAAAATGCTTCCGACGATGACATTTTGAAAGAGCTGCAGGACAATGCCCAGTGCCAACCCAACAGTGACGCAGGTTTATCGGGAAGCAACGTGGTGGAATACATCCCTAATGCTGATCGACCCTACCGCTGCCGCCTGTGTCACTACGCAAGTGGTAACAAGGGCTACATCAAGCAGCACTTGCGGGTCCATCGACAGAGACAGCCCTATCAGTGTCCTATCTGTGAGCACATAGCTGGTGACAGCAAAGATTTGGAGAACCACATGATCAACCACTGCAAAACAAGAATATACCAGTGCAAGCAGTGTGAAGAATCGTTTCATTATAAGGTAAGCATCGGTTCAGGAAATCATTCGGAGAACCTTAGGCTTTTTAGAGCAAGGAGGGAACTTGGCAGAGAGTCCAGCCGTCTCATTTTATAGATAAGGAATCTGAGGTGAGGCCTAGGAAAGTTTGGCAATTTGCCCAGGGGATCCCAACTAATTAGTATTAAAATTGGGACTGAAATCTAGGTCATCAGGATTGGTGTAGGATTGTTTTCCCGTCTGCTTCCTCCTTAACAGTGTCTGTGTTTATTGCTTTTAGTGTTTTAGCGTGTATATCTTTTTTTAAACGTGTTGATTTTAAATTGCAGGGTAATTTCAAGAGAATGTACAGGGGAAGGACTTAATAGTTGATTTACCCAGATGTAATCCTACATCGATGCAAACAAACTCCATCTTCCGTGTCCCCAAAATGCAGGTTGCTCGCTTCAGCCACACAACCAGCCAACAGTAATCTGTGTCCTCGCAAGAGGGAAAGTAGACTATGTTGGACTTCATGACAGACAGTAAAGTGGAAATAGAGCCACGTGTGTTTAATGGGCAGTTTAAGGGACTGTGAGGATTTTGACCGTGATTTTCATCCTATGTACTACCTTAAAACCAACAACCAGCATGAAATGGCTGTCTTCCTAAAGGAAACAGGATTCATTTAATCATTAGTTTAGAACTTTTCTTCTCCAATGTTGCCAGTTGACTGTCTGGAGGGCAAAAAAAAAGAAAAAAGTATCCTAAAAGGCTAACTGGGATGTAGACTTCTCTCAGCCTTTGAGTCTGAGATATACTGCCTCCTTGGATCGCCCTCATGGTGTTCTGAAGTGGCCTCAGGCTGCTAGACAAGCAGCACATCCAAATGGGCTGTAAAAGCAAGTTCCAGAAGTTTCTTTTGTTCCTGCACTCTTGATTTGTGGGGGTGGTGGTGGTGAAGGAAGAAGGTATTCATCAACACGTTAGCTGGTGTTGAAAGGCAAGAATTAGCAGGAGTCCAGCAGTTACTGGTTGGATTTATTTTTGTGAAAGCATCGGGTTATTCCAAACACTCTGCTCTTCCCTCCTCCGGGCCTGCCAGTGGTTCAGTAAGCACGCACGTGCCGTGCAGAAACCCCTCTGAAGATAGCGGGGGCTTGCTTTTGGAGAATGCAAAAAGAACTGCCTTTTTGATGAGATTGTGATTTCTCCAGTGTATTTCTTTCCGTAAACTGTCAAATAAATCAGATAATCTTTTAGCACATTTGGTTTTAAAATATTGGTAATGTGTTCTAGGTACCAGGCCATGAAAGCAATTAACTGCTTCAGCAGTCTCTTAGTAACAGTGCAAGTGTATTTATTGAAAGTTACGTGGGACTATTTCTCAATTTTTTAGAGTCAACTGAGGAACCATGAGAGAGAGCAACACAGCCTTCCAGATACCTTGTCAGTAGCAGCTTCTAATGAGTCAAGAATTTCCAGTGATACAGCTGATGGAAAAGGTGTTCAAGAAGGTATCTGCATTTTTTTGACTAGCGTATTAGGTTTTTTAAGAAGCCCTTAGTTGTCACGTGGGTTATTTTCAGGACTAAAGCCGCATATGTTCTCGATTTTCATACTGTGGATGTGAATGAATCTTACCTGTGTTCCTGAGGTAATTCTGAGCACTAAATGAAATGCTGTATTAGTAAGTAGTCGACTGTGTAGGTAGATAACACGTTGAAATTTATGCTGCCCTATAAGAGCCAAGTACATCACAAACCCTTGGGTGACACCCCAGCAAGCCAGGGAAGCTGCAGTGTGGAAAGCAAGCCCTCCCCTCTCTCAGTACCAGTTGACCCACTGAGAATATAGCAGCTTTTGCAGATGGCAGGGCCCCCACCTCAAACTGTAAGTGAGGCTTCCTGCTGTGATCTTATTCTTATCCAAGTATGACTGCCAGATTTCATCTGCATTATTTAAGAAAAAAAAAAAAAGCCGAAAAAACAGAAGATCTTTTTGTGTACTAGTTAGGTACCAGTCGGCTGGGTTTCTGCTAATAGGAATATTAGAATCAAAAGATTTAATTAGACTTCCATGAAAAAGCGGATGCCACATCCGGAGAATGAGGGATAAAGTGTAATAAGCTGTGCTTCCTTGCATCAGCTCTCTCAAATTGATATACTTTAAATGTCTCAAGTGCGGTACATAGTGTTTATGGGAAATAAAACATATTGGGGTGACTTTCCTTTTTAGATTTCCTAAGAATTAAAGTTAGAAACGACTGCAGAGTAAAATGTTTTACCATAATGGTTCATTAAATTATACCCCAGAAAGCATAACTGATTCAAGAATGTTTCTGAAAGAACTGATTTTGACACCACTGTAGCACCAAAATTCCCTTGTCAGACAGATGTCATCCCTGTAAAACTATCCAAAACAAAAGGAGTTTATGACATGGCATCTGTTTCTGCAAGAGATGGCTGAGCTAAAACCGTTTTGTTTCCTTTTTACAAAACAGCCCTAAATGCCTCCTTTTATTTTAATTCATTATGTTTCCATATCCCCTTAAAGGAGACATTAAAACATTTGATGTCATTGGACCATAAATCCCTAATGAAGGAATAAAGTAAATACTACTCAGTGGCACCACCTGCGTGCGGTTAACAGTAGCGGCAGAATGTGTCTTTTCTGGCACCGTCTTCAAAAGCAGTAATTTATAAAACTGTCCAAACGGGTTAACAAATTAGAACTCACAACTTTAATAAAAAAGATTAAAATGTCAGCTCAAAAGTAAAGTAACCAGGTTGAGCTTTACCGCGACAGCACCTGTCCACCATATTCCATTTTACGCCATCTTTTCTTGGTGCGTCCTGCTGTTTCTCGTGGTTGAATGTATGGATTTTAAATTGCTGCCATGTCTGTTTTTCTCTCACTTCACTCCATTTGCTTTTCTCTGTCCCAGTGGTCCAACAATTCAGGTGACTGATAACCGCCTGCACGCTTACACCGATACTTGATGAATTCCGTATTAGCACTTTTGAAATCTGGTTGTTGAGCCAAAAAACAAGTGTTTAGCTCACAAAGAAGGTCAGAATAATTCGTGTTTTACTCTAGATTTTTTAGCCTTGTAGTAAACTTGCTGGACAAGTTGGGGGAAGTGTGCCTCAGTGGTCCCCAGCCACTGCCCATTATGATGGCACAGGTAACTTGGGACAGGTTTTTGACTCAGAGACCCAGTGTAACATACTTCAGACATTGTTCTGCCAGAAGGCATGGTGCACCCATTCCGAGCTGGATACCAAGCTAGGTGCAGGGAGTACGGTGAAGGCCTCACTGCCTGTAAGAAACCCAGCCCTGGAGGAAGACAGAACCGTATGACGGCTGTGTCCGTGGAGAGCACACGTGCTGTGTTAGAGCCACGGGCAAAGCATTCTCATATGATGTTCCTTCGCAAACATCATTAATGAAATCATTCGTTATTGCAAACATACGATTCATGAACCCCGGGGGATGCAATGTAAACAAAACGCACAGATCCCTGTCTTCAGGGAGTCTACAGCAAGGGACAGGTCAGAGGCCTGACACAGACCTGCATGTGGCGTACAGACTGCAGTGAAGGAAGAATAGAGTCCTCCTAAAGCTTACTCAATAAACCATGCTGGGAGATTCTACAATTTCCATCCTGTAGATGAGAAAACCGAGTCTTCAGGAGGTGAAATGCTTTGCCCACGATCATCCTGGTACTAGGTAGAAGAGCAAGGACGAAGCCCAAATCGTTGAACTTTAAATCGTGTATTCTTTCCATTGGAAACAGTTGCTGGAAGTAGCACAGGCTCTCGTTCTGTGCTATATTAAGTTTTTCCATCTGTCATTTTTATTAGTTGTCATTGATCTGTAATATTTCTCACACAAAACCATTATCCAATATTTCACAC
>NC_080798.1:14414330-14469330 GCF_028018385.1 Neofelis nebulosa | reverse complement strand
TGAGGCACAGAGAGACAAAATAGCTTACCCAGAGTGACAGCCAGCCAGGAAATGGCCGAGCTGGGGTTTGAGCTGCGTGGGCTGGCTGTAGACCTCACACTTCTAACTGCTACGTAATACTGTTTAGCAAAGCACCCAAGTAGATGTGTGCATTGCCAAGTCGGTCCCACTCATTCGCACGCAGTACTCACGGCCACAGATAAGTGCACAGACGTGCACCAGCATACACAGCTTTCCCCTCGGGAGGCGGTGCCCCTCCTGCCCCTGGCTTTGGGTGGGGCTCAGGCCGGGAGGTCTTTCTGCCTGCTCGCCCCCTGGCTCTGGAGCCTGCCTGCTGCCTGCCCGCTCTGTGCCCCTGCCTAGGCCCGATCTCGTGGACTTCAGCAAACTCACCAAGTCCAATGCCAACTACAACCTGCAGAGAGCCTTCCGCACGGCAGAGCAGCACCTGGGGCTGACACGTCTGCTGGACCCTGAGGGTGAGCCCCCCACAACCCCAGCGGGACTTCCTCCTGGGGGGACCCCCGACCCCAATGCCAGCCCAAACTCCTCTCCATCCTGCTGCAACACCGTCCCAAACCCGAGTCCTTCTAAGTCCTGGCTCCCACCCAGCCCCTCCCCTTCTTCACCTCTAATCCCCTTTGCCCCCATCTTCCAGTCCCTTCCTTTCGCATCTCTGTCTCCAGCCCCAGACTCGTCTCCATTCCTGCCTCCAACTTGACCCCGTCCCCTTCCCAACCCCAAGCCCAGTCAGCTCCCCCAAGCCCAACCCCCTCTCCCTCCCTAACTCCGGTCCCAGCTCCAGAGCCAACCCCACCCCCAACATTATCCCCTGACTTCAGCCTCAATCCTAATCCCAGACCATGCCAACACCGACCCACCAATCTCTAGAATAACAGCTGTTCCCTCTCTCTGAGAGTCTGCTCTGTGCCAAGCACATGGCTGGGAATTTTAGCAGAACTTCCCGCTTTTATCCTCACACTGACCTGGATGGATAGAACTTATCCATCCTGTTTTAATTTTTTTTAATATGTATTTATTTTTGAGAGAGACAGAGCACGAGTGGGGGTGGGGCCGAGAGAGAGGGAGACACAGAGCCTGACGAGGGGCTCAAACCCACACACTGCAAGATCATGACCTGAGCTGAAGTCGGACGCTTAACCGACTGAGCCACCCAGATGCCCCCTTATCCGTCCTGTTTTAAAGTGATAGGAATGAAGTCTCAGAGATGTGAAGTCACTTGCCCAGTGTCACACTGAAAACCAGTACGTGGGACTTCTTGGGGGGGCGGGGGGAGGGGCAGAGAGAGAGAATCCTAAGCAGGCTCCATGCTGTCAGCGCAGAACCCGACGCAGGGCTTGAACCCACGAACTGTGAGATTGTGACCTGAGCTGAAACCAAGGGTCTGACGCTTAACCAACCGAGCTACCCAGGCGCCCCTACATGGGACTTCTGATACCTATATTCTGTGTCTGGCACATGGTAGGTGTTTAGTGGATATCTGTTCCACCAACCATGAGTTGGTGGAGTAAGAGCTAAGTGTAATATTGTGCATTCAGTGGGCACATCAAAACGATAATTGGAATTTACTGCGTTTCTCCTCTGTGCCAGACTATTCTTTCTAAAACTTACAGTGCTCCTTTTTGGCAGGCACTGTGCTAATCCTCAGCCTTGCAATGGGGGAAACTGAGGCGAAGAGAAGTTAGGTCTGTTTCCTAAGGACATGCAGTGAGTAAGTGGTTGAACAGGGATTTAAGCACACGTTTCCTCCAAAGCCCACACCCTTGATCTCTGCCCTCATAAATAAATACATACATAAAATAAATTTATTCACTTATAAAATAAATAAATAAATACACTTCGTAAATATTTATTGAGCTCCTACTGTGCGCTGGGCATGACCAGAACAATGGGAAAAAAGACAGGCATAGCCTTTGTCATCATGGAACTCAAACTCGAGATAAGGACATGATTGCATAAATGAATATTTAATTGCAGATGATAAGTTCCAGGAGGCAATGATAAGATGCCATGAGGAAGAGTAACAGGGGTGACCGACTCTACACAGGGCGAACAGGGAGGCTTATCTGAGGAAGTGTAAGCTGAGTGGAGCCCTGAAGGATGAGTGGGAGGTAGGCATACAGAAGAAGGAACATTGTTCTACCTAGCGAAAACAGCATGTGCAAAGGCCCTGAGGTGGAAGGTAGAATGGTGTGTTCAAGAAGTAATTATGGATAATTTTTCTGGTGGTTTGTAGGTGTCAGGTACTATTTAATCTCATGAGGTAGATCCTCATTTGGCAGATACCAAAATTGAGGCGCAGAGGCTACTTGTCTTGCCCAAGGCCACACAGCTAGTAAGAGTGGGCTCTCCCTCCCTCCACCCTCACTGTCCTGCTCTCCCCTGCTCTCCTTTACTCCCAGATGTGAACATGGAGGCTCCAGATGAGAAGTCCATCATCACCTACGTGGTCTCTTTCTACCACTATTTCTCCAAGATGAAGGCTCTGGCTGTGGAGGGGAAGCGGATCGGGAAGGTTTGGGGATCCAAGGGATGGGGTGGGTGGGAGCTTGGGAACCACCTGGGGGCACATCTGGGAAGAGTCTGACCCCACCTTCCTTTGCTGGGTCAGGTCCTGGACCAGGTGTTGGAGGTGGGGAAGATCATCGAGCGCTATGAGGAGCTGGCGGCCGAGCTCCTGGCCTGGATCCATCGCACCGTGGGCCTCATCAGCAATCAGAAGTTTGCCAACTCTTTGAGTGGGGTGCAACAGCAACTTCAGGCTTTCACGGCCTATTGCACACTGGAGAAGCCAGTCAAGTGAGGCCCAGCTCAGGAGGGAGGGCGGCAAGTGGAGGTCTGGAGGTGGGGGTCCTGAGCCCGAGCCCCTTCAGGTTTCAGGAGAAGGGGAACCTGGAGGTGCTGCTCTTCAGCATCCAGAGCAAACTGCGTGCCTGTAATCGTCGCCTCTTTGTGCCTCGGGAGGGCTGTGGCATCTGGGATATCGACAAGGTGAGGTCGAGCATGTGGAGGAGCGGCAGGGTTACTCCGTGGCTTCGTATAGGTTGTGCACTGCTCAAGGGAGCCATTTACACTGTAGACATCCTGGACTGGATATTCATTCTGACAGTTTTCCAGCAGGAAAGTGTCACGAAGGAGCAATATCTTTTTCCAGTTTACATAAAGGTGCTGTAAATGCTAGGAGCCACCTCAGACAGAGAAGCCAGGGCCATTGAATTGTGGGGCGTTGTTGGGGTCTGACTGGCCTCCTCCCATCTCCCCAGGCATGGGGCCAGCTGGAGAAGGCAGAGCATGAACGGGAGGCCGCCCTGCGAGCTGAGCTGATCCGGCAGGAGAAGCTGGAACTTTTGGCCCAGAGGTTTGACCACAAGGTGGCCATGAGGGAGAGCTGGCTGAATGAGAACCAGCGCCTGGTCTCCCAGGTACAGGGTGCAGGACTTGGCTCTGGGTGAAAGGTGGGGTGGGGGCAGGGAGGCATGCTGGGCTGGTGGCCCTGGGACCAGAGAGGGAGACTCGATCTCCTGAGTGACAGAGAAGTGTTGGATTAATCTCCTAGGTGGCAAATGAGGGTGGGAAGGGAGAACTGGCCTCCTAAATGAGCGGTGGGGGAGGGGGGCGGGCCTGATCTCCAAGGTAACAGGAGAGTGAGGTTGGTCTCCCTGGGGAACTAGAGAGGACAAAATTAGGCTCATCAGAAATAGGGAGAGTATTTAATTAGACTCTTAAATGACAAAGGAGGTTGTAGCTGGTGTCCGGGGTAACTCAGGAGGATAGAATTGGTCTCCTAAGTAAGAGGGTAGGGTAGGCCTGGTCCCCCGTCTCTAGGGCAATGGGAGGATGGTGACTGTTTCCTGGGTGACAAGTTTAAGGCTAGATATGTAATGGAGCCGTGTGGAGCCGGTCTCCAGGGTAACAGAAGAAAGTGGGGCTGGTCTCCAGGGCAACAGGAAGGTGGGGCTGGTCTCCAGGGTTACTGGGGATGGCGGAGCAGGGTCAAGGCAACAGGTGGATAGCAAAGGAAACAGGTGAGCATCTGTGGCCTGCCCTGCCCCAGGACAACTTCGGGTATGAGCTGCCGGCGGTGGAGGCAGCCATGAAGAAACACGAGGCCATCGAGGCGGACATTGCAGCCTATGAAGAGCGGGTGCAGGGCGTGGCCGAGCTGGCCCAGGCCCTGGCGGCAGAAGGTTACTACGACGCCCGGCGCGTGGCGGCGCAGCGTGACAGCGTCCTGCGCCAGTGGGCCCTGCTGACCGGGCTGGTAGGTGCCCGGCGGACGCGGCTCGAGCAGAACCTGGCCCTGCAGAAGATCTTCCAGGAGATGGTGTACATGGTGGACTGGATGGAGGAGATGCAGGTGGGGCCGGCCCTGGGGGTCAAGGGTGGGCATGGTGTGCGGGGAGGGCAGGGAGGGCTACAGACACCGAACGGGTTGTCAGGGAGCCGGAGAGGGACGGAGAGAGAGACAGGAAGAGGAAGAGAACGAGAGACAAAGAGAAAGAGACAGAAAGACGCCGAGAGAGGCAGAAAAAGGAAGATCAAGGAAGAGACAGAGGAGGGGCGCCTGAGTGGCTTGGTCGGTTGGGCGTCTGACCGCGGCTCAGGTCGTGATCTCGCGCTCCGCGGGTTCGAGCCCCGCGTCGGGCCCTGCACTGAGCCTGGAGCCTGCTTCAGATTCTGTGTCCCTCTCTCTCTGCCCCTCCGCTGCTTGCACTCTGTCTCTCTCTCAAAAATAAAATTTAAAAAACATGTAAAAAAAAAAAAAAAAAAAAAAAAAGAAAGAAAAAAAACAAAGCCACAGAGATACAGAGCCAGAGGGAGCTAGGGACAGATAGAGAGATTAAGCCAGAGGATGATGGTGACAGTTTGAGAGAGGGAAGGGGAGACCAGAGAGAGATCAAACTAGAGAAGCAGGCACGAGGGTGGCAATAGAAATCTAAGCAGCCACAGAGAGACACATAAGAGAAGGAATCCTTTTGGGAAAGAGAGAGACAGGCTGGAGATACAGGTACAGGGAGAGATGGAGATAAGAAGGAAGGAAGCAGAGAGAGATGGAAACAGGAAAGACAGAGGCAGAGAGAGAGATGGAGGCAGAGAGCAGAGAGGGGGTGGCGCCCGTGACAGAGACAGAGCGCAGGGATGTGGGGACAGACACAGGGAGTCAGGGAGAGCCAGCGCGAGATGTTGACGGAGACCAGGAGATTGAGATAGAGATCCGAGTTCAAGGGACGGGGTGGAGGGGCACAAGAGTGGGCCTGACAATGTGGGGTGGGGCCTGCCTGAGGCCAATGCCTAAAAGGTGCTCAGGGCTGCCCCGTCTTCTAGGCTCAGCTGCTGTCCCGGGAATGTGGGCAGCACCTGGTGGAGGCGGAGGACCTGTTGCAGAAGCATGGACTGCTGGAGGGGGACATCGCGGCGCAGAGTGAGCGAGTGGAGGCGCTCAACGCTGCTGCCCTGCGTTTCTCTCAGCTGCAGGGTGAGTCTGGCGTCGGGGATTGGGGTGGAGACTTCCTGCTTCCGTGCTAACGGAAGCAGAATGACCCCTAAGAGACAGAAGGAAGGAGTGAACTCCTTGTCTTTGGAGGCATCCAAGCACAATATAGGATCACCCTCCATCAGGGAATATCATGGGGGAAATTATTGCCTTGGGTGGAGGTTAGACCACATGATTTCTTCCTGCTTTGAGATTCTGCAGTAATAGTTCACATTTATTGAGCACTTGTGGTTTTGTTTTGTTTTTTTTTAATGTTTATTTTATTTTTGAGAGAGAGAGAGAGAGAGAGAGAGAGAGACAGAGCACTAGCAGGGGAGGGATAGAGAGAGAGGGGGACACAGAATCTGAAGCAGGCTCCAGGCTCTGAGCTATGAGCACATAGCCCGACACGGGGCTCGAACTCACGAACCGTGAGATCATGACCTGAGATGAAGAAAGACGTTTAACAACCGAGCCACCCAGGTGGCCCTATTGAGTACTTGTTTTATGCTAAGCCCCTCGCAGCCAAATCTCAGTGAATACCATGAAAAACCGTGTGAGGTAATGTATAGTCAGGGCCTGTTCGGCAGCAAATGATAGAAACTCAACTCAGTTAGCTTAAGGAGAAAAGGGGAGTATCTTGGCCAGTGTAACTAAAATGTCCAGGAAAAGGCAAGTTTGGCTTCAGGTATGGCTGGATCCAGGGATTGTCTGATGATGCTTTTAAGACTCTATCTCTCTGACTGTAGTCTCTATGTTTGTGTCACTACCGGGCAGCTCCTTCCCTTGTGGTGTAAATCTGGGGTCATTCAGCCCCATGTTTACATCCTAGCAACTTAGCGGACCCAACAGGAGACAAGCCCCTTTCTCCCAATATTTCTGACAAAACATTCCAGGAAAGCTTTCTTTAGCCCACTGAGGGTTCCATGCCCTCTACTTAGCCAAGCATTGTGACCCCAGGCTCTGCACTGAGCTAACTGGCCACATCTATGTGACATGCCCAACCCATGGCCAAGAGTAGGGTTGGCTCTTTCCAAAGACAGGAATGGAGGAAGAAGAGGAGGGTGGAAAGCCATTACCAGCATCGGGGGCATGGATGCTGATAGGAAAAACCAAGACTGGCTCTAATAAAGGTTCATTTTACTGATGTCAATACCTTCCAGCCACAGACCACCAGGAATCCCCCTGTTGTCAAACCAAGCTGGGTCTGTTGGCTTTTTGCACACACGCTGGAGAACCATGGAGCTTCTCAGTAGGAGGGTGTTAGGAAGGGGCTTGTGATAGGATGTGGGCTTGTGTTAGGTGATTTGGGGATGATTTATGCAGTGTCTTTTGCTGCGGATTGGATACTGTCTGGAGGTGGGAGTAATTAGGTGATCGCCCATCTTAATCATTTTTATCCAGGTAGTGGGAGGAACAGGAGTTGGTAGCGGTCATTCAGCTTAGCTGGATGAAGGGGCTGGATGATGGTTTCTGTGGCTTGCCCAGTGACCTCTTTTTTGTGTGTGCTCAGACGTGATTATGGAATGGTCTTGTTTCCATTCCATTCCACCATGGTCGCAGAGTGACCTTGTCTGAAGTTGGCATCCTGAGAAACTGTGTCTCTAGCTGTGAGTGCTGACAAGGCTGCTTTTTTGCTTTCTTGCTGATGAGGAAACTAAGGCCCAGAATCGCAGAGCTCAGAGGGTTTAGGGCTGGCCTGTCTCACTCCTGTGTCTGGAGCCACAGCCCTTTGGAATCCGGAAGCATCAGTAGAAAAGGCAAGGCCTATCTGGCTTGCAAGATGGTGTGTGTGTTGGGGCAGGGGGAGGGGGGCGGTTCTCATCCTCATGGGCTGGGTCAAATGTTGAAGTCTCCTTCCAAGCCCCAGTGGGACATGCCCACCCTGGCTCAGCCCCTCTTACCCACATCCAAACCCCAGGACAGGCTCATTGAGACCCTCTCCTTCTTGTGAAGGTTTGTCCCAGGAGGCTCCTTCTGTCTTCTCCTTGTGAGATCTTGGTGCCTGGTGGCGGCCAACAGCACCACAAAAACAGCAAAGAGGCTAATGTGTGTTGTCATGGTGACAGGAGGGAGCAATGCCTGATAAGTGGTCCAGAGTGTGGCCTCCTGATCTGCCACTTCTTAGCTGATCCTGGGCAAGTGGCTTCCTTCCCTGAGCCTTAGTTTCTTCATCTGTAAGATGGGGCTCGTAAGGATACTGCCCCACAGTGGCATTGTGCCAGAGTCAGGTCTGGATACACGGATGACTATTGTTGTTGATTATTCAGGTGGATGCCTTGGTATTTGGGTCAATTTCAGTGAATGTCCAGAATTCCAGAAATGGTGTATCCCATCTAGGGCAGTGTCTCTTGCAGTGTTTTGACCCAGTAAGAAATATGTTTACCTCCTGACCCACAGTCCACACACACACACACACACACACACACACACACACACACACTGTATGAAACAATACTTCCCCTTACCCCGCAAGTTGCATCCTGATATTTTCTAGTCATTCTATTCTATTCCATTAAAGCAACATTGGTAGCCAGCCATTAAGTTAATTTCACAGTTCTCTTGTCACAAACCAGAAGTCTAGGAGGAAGGTGAAGTATTTGAAGAAACATGGGAGTTCAGGTCATCATTGAAGTTAAGAGATAAGGCAACAGAGGATGAGAGAGGGAACCCAGAAACTGGCTTAAGGATAGAGACACATCTGGGTGCCTAGCTGGCTCAGTGGATAGGGCATGCGATTCTTGATCTCAGGGTTGTAAGTTTGAGCCCCAGGTTGGGTGTAGAGATTACTTAAAATAAAATTTAAAAAAATAGTGGGGCGCCTGGGTGGCTCAGTCGGTTAAGCGCCCGACTTTGTTCAGGTCATGATCTCGCAGTTCGTGAGTTTGAGCCCCAAGTCAGGCTCTGTGCTGACAGCTCGGACCCTGGAGTCTGCTTTGGATCTGTGACTCCCTCTCTCTCTCTGCCCCTCCCCTGCTCACTCTCTCTTTCTCTCTCTCTCAAAAATAAATGAACATTAAAAATTTTTTTTAATTAAAAAAAATAGAGACGTTTCATTTGGTCCAGTTCTGAAGGAAACACAGTTTACAGATACTAGGATTCTCTGAATCTTAGTTTCTATACATCATTCAGTCAATAAGTCGCCATTTTCATTAGGTTACTGCTCTGGGCTCCACCCCGTGCTAGGCAATGGTGAGGACACAGTGTGACGGAGACAGCCCTAGACCCTGCTTCATGGGCCTCTCAGCCCAGTGGGGGAGACAGAACAGGCAGTGACATGCCAGAGGGGTCAGGGCAGGCAGGGATGGTGCCCATGGGGCACAGGCAGAGGTGCAGGGCTGGGATAAGAGAAGCCTGGGGGAGCCAGAGAAGGTTCCTGCCCCAGACAGCATGTCAGGGAAGGCTGCCTGGAGGAGGGGACGCACAACCTGGCACCTGATGATGCCTACCTAGCAAAGGACAGACAGGGCAGGTAGCCTGTACCTCCCTTCCTTGGGCGCCCCCTGGCCCGTGCCCAACCCGGGATCCTCCCCTTCTCCTGGCCCAGGCTACCAGCCCTGCGATCCGCAGGTCATCTGCAACCGCGTGAACCACGTGCACGGGTGTCTGGCGGAGCTGCAGGAGCAGGCGGCGCGGCGGCGCGCGGAGCTGGAGGCCTCGCGGAGCCTGTGGGCGCTGCTGCAGGAGCTGGAGGAGGCGGAGAGCTGGGCCCGAGACAAGGAGCGCCTCCTAGAGGCGGCGGGCGGCGGCGGCGGCGGCGCGGCGGGCGCGGCGGGCGCGGGGGGCGCGGCTGGCGGCGCGCACGACCTGTCCAGCACTGCGCGCCTCCTGGCGCAGCACAAGATCCTGCAGGGCGAGCTGGGCGGGCGGCGGGCGCTGCTGCAGCAGGCCCTGCGGCGCGGCGAGGAGCTGGCTGCGGCCGGCGGCGCCGTGGGCGCGGGCGCCGAGACGGTGCACCTGGCGGGCCTGGCGGAGCGCGCGGCGAGCGCGCGGCGGCGCTGGCAGCGGCTGGAAGAGGCGGCGGCGCGGCGCGAGCGGCGGCTGCAGGAGGCGCGGGCGCTGCACCAGTTCGGCGCCGACCTCGACGGGCTCCTCGACTGGCTTCGCGACGCGTACCGCCTAGCAGCCGCGGGCGACTTCGGCCACGACGAGGCGTCCAGCCGCCGCCTGGCCCGCCAGCACCGCGCGCTCACCGGGGAGGTGGAGGCGCATCGCGGGCCCGTGGGCGGCCTGCGGCGTCAGTTGGCGACACTGGGGGGCGCCAGCGGCGCCGGGCCACTGGTGGTGGCCCTGCAGGTGCGCGTGGTGGAGGCGGAGCAGTTGTTCGCCGAGGTGACCGAGGTGGCTGCGCTGCGGCGCCAGTGGCTGCGAGACGCCCTGGCGGTCTACCGCATGTTTGGCGAAGTGCACGCGTGCGAGCTGTGGATCGGTGAGAAGGAGCAATGGCTGCTGGCCATGCGTGTGCCCGATTCGCTCGACGACGTCGAGGTGGTGCAGCACCGGTGAGCGCGCCCTCCTGGGACTTCCAGGTCCCCTTTCTCACGCACACAGCCTCGCCTTCGTGCATCAACAGTTCCCATTTTCTCTCAGCTGCGACCAGGGGTTCCAGTGAAATGGGAATGATAATAGTCCCCACCTCACAGGTGACGAGTAATGAGTAAATACTTAATAGAACACTGAGCAAATACCTGGTACAGGGAGCATTTCAGGGGCGTTTGCTATCATTATGGGACTTGTACTCACTTGGCAGGAAATAAAAACTTCTCAAGACACCGCAACCTGGCCCCTCCCCTGGGACTGCCGCGGTTCCTGCACCAATGTCACCTCCCTAGCTAATGAAGTGGCTCTGACCCTGTCACTTTCTCTTCCATCACCCTGTTTTACATTTCTTCATAGCAGTTAACCGCTGTGACATGTTACATACATCGGTCTGTTGGCTGACTTAGTAATGAATTGTGAAATTAGTGGATGAGCCCTTTTGTTCACCTACTCATTCATTCAGCTGGAACTTACTGAGCTCTTGCTCTGTTCTCGGTCTTGTGCTGGGCATAGCTGAGACCCAGGCCTGGTCCCTGCCCTTACTGTGCCCACAATTACCCAAGCCACAGCTTTGGGCATTGTTTTAAAAAAGGGAGGACTGTGCCCAGCTTTAAAAAGATCTTCCTGGCTGCCATATAGAGGGTATGTTGGAGGGGTTGAGAATGGTGGCTGGGAACCCAGAGAGGCACAAAAACCATGTGAGCCGAAACCGAGAGTCAGACGCCTATCCGACTGAGCCACTCAGGTGCCCCTGAGAAATGTAACACTTAAGGGACCGGTAGAAGGAGGAGGAGCTGGTACAGGGTCCTAAGAGGATAAGAATTAGAAGGAAATCCAGGAGAAGGCCAAGACGTGGGCAGGTCCCCAGGGTCCAGGCCTGCTTGAGCACGACCCTCCTCCTTCTACAGATTTGAGAGCCTGGACCAGGAGATGAACAGTCTGATGGGCCGTGTCCTGGATGTGAACCACACGGTTCAGGAGCTGGTGGAAGGAGGCCATCCCAGTTCAGATGAGGTGCGCTCCTGCCAGGACCACCTCAACAGCAGGTAGGCGGGGCCTGGCGCCTCAGGCCAGTTCTTTTCCTTCATTCTTTTCCTCATTCACTCAACTGTTGCGAGTCGAGGATGTGCAATTTTGACACCCTGAGGTGATCGTGCCCACCTAGGAAGTCAGCAAAATCTTGGAAGAAAATGGTAATACCCAGTGCTAGTGAGGATATGGTAAAATGAGGATACAATATATTTTAGTGGATTATTAATTGGCTTGTACAGATATGATTTACTGAGGATCTACTATCTGCCAGGAATTTTTCTAAGCACTTTATATGCCTTGTTTTATCTTTTAATATCCCAGTTTCCATAGTAAAGTTTCCAGAATTCAGAACTTTTTAAAAATGGATACTCTGGTTTGTCTTCAGATCGTATAAATCTTTCGCCTTTTACTAAAAATGGTAACAAATTAATATCTTTCCCCCTTGAACACTACCAGCTGTTTTTCCAATGTGGATAGGGTTCATAGATGAAGACAGATTCAGGGAGGCGGAATCCTTAATATGATTGATTACCCGGTACAGTAAGTAGGAGGTCAAACCTAATGCTGTCTGAATCTGGATCTGGGGCTCTTGAGCATCTTTTATTAGTCTTTTCAGCAACCCTTTGGGGCATAAATTGCTCCATGTTAGAGAAGAGGAAACTGGGGCTCCAGAGATGTGAAGACACCGGCCCAAAGTCACACAGCAAAGTAGGGGGGGGGTCAAGCCAGGATTTCATGTTGAGTTTGTCTGACTCAAAGCTAAACTCTTTTTTTTTTTCTTTTATTTATTGTTGAGAGAGAGAGAGAGAGAGTGCGCACACACGGTAGGGGCAGAGAGAGAGAGGGAGAGAGAGAAAGAATCCCAAGCAGACTCCATACTGTCCTAGCACGGAGCCCGATGCAGGGCTGAGAAATGTACCATGAGATCATGACCTGAGCAGAAAAGAAGAGTCGGTCGCTCACCCAACTGAGCCCCCTCAGGAGCCGGTATTCTTTTTTTTTTTTTTTTTTTTTTTTTTTTTTTTTAAATTTTTTTTTCAACATTTTTTTATTTATTTTTGGGACAGAGAGAGACAGAGCATGAACGGGGAGGGGCAGAGAGAGAGGGAGACACAGAATGGGAAACAGGCTCCAGGCTCCGAGCCATCAGCCCAGAGCCTGACGCGGGGCTCGAACTCACAGACCGCGAGATCGTGACCTGGCTGAAGTCGGACGCTTAACCGACTGCGCCACCCAGGCGCCCCAGGAGCCGGTATTCTTAACTGCTGTGCTGTAAGATTCCAATAACCAGTGATAACCTACAGAGGTAGCCTTGACACTCTCAAAGCATCAAGGTCTCAAATGACAACAACAAAGATTGACAGTGCTTCATGAGGTTATATGCCAAGTGCTTTAGCCACAAGATATCATTAGACGCTCAGTGAAATGGACATTATTCCCATTTTCCAGATGAGGAAGCTGAGGAGCAGCGGGAAATGATTTGCCCAAGGTCACATGATGAATCTGGCCAAAGCAGATCTTGAACTTGGGTCCTTCTGATTTCAGAGTCCTAATCTCTGCTCTGTGGCATGTCCATTCTAGAGGGGACAGACAGTGAACAAATAAATAAATGAACAAGATATTTAGAGAGTTCAAGTGACCTGGTAGAACACAACTTGGGGCTGGAGGTGATTTTAAATGTTTTTAATGTTTATTTATTTTTGAGAGAGAGAGAAAGACAGAGTGTGAGTGGGGGAGGGGCAGAGAGAAGAAGGGAGACACAGAATCTGAAGCAGGCTCCAGGCTCTGAGCTGTCAGCACAGGCCCAGTGAAGTGTCATCACTTGCTTGAGGGCCCAAAGAAATCCGTATTTTTTCCCATTAATTTATTTTGATATAGAACAGATTTGCCTGTACATCATTTGATCCTCAGCACTTGGCTTGTGGAATGTACCCGGTTTCTATTTGCTGGATGCAACATAGTATTCTTACACTTCTTACACTGTGGGATCAGAATCCCTTTGCTCTCCTAAAAACTGTTCGGGGCCCCAAAGAGCTTGTTTTCGTGAGTTATATCTATCAATATTTACTATGTTGGGAATTAATACTGGGAAATGTAAAGATATTAAGTTGTTTTAAAATAAAATAATAGGGGCGCCTGGGTGGCTCAGTCAGTTAAGCGTCCAACTCTTGATTTCACATCAGGTTATAATCTCGAAACTTGTGAGTTCAAGCCCCGCATTGGGCTCTGTGCTGACAGTGCGGAGCCTGCTTGGGATTCTCTCTCTCCCCCCCCTCTCTCTGCCCCTCCTCCACTCGCTCTCTCTCAAAATAAACAAACTTAAAAAAATAAAATAATAATAAACCCATTATGTTAATGTAACCAGCATACTCATATATTTTATGAAAAATAACTGCTTTTCATAACAAAAAATGTAGTGAGTGGCATTGTTTTGTGTTTTTGCCAGTCTTTTATGAAAAAAATTTTTTAAGTTTATTTATTTTGAGAGAAAGAGAGCACAAAACTGGGGGAGGGGCAGAGGGAGAGGGAGAGAGAGGGAATCCCAAGCAGGCTCCACACTGTCAGCATGGAGCCCCATGCTGGGCTTGAACTCACCAACCGGGAGATCATGACCTGAGCCAAACTCAAGAGTTGGAGGCTTAACCAACTGAGCCACTCAGGCGCCCCACATCTCTTTGATGTCTGGCTGGAGAGAAGGCAGCCGAATTCTCGGATCTGCTTCTGCGTTCTGCCTTTTCTCACACAGCCTCTGGAAAGTACCCTGGACACCAGGGAGAGAATAGGGAGAGGGCAAATAGCGTCTTAGTCTTAGCGTTATTACAAAGATACTTTTGACCTCGCTCAGCTTACATTTTGAGAACCGCTGCTCTAAGCAAGTGTGCCTCGTAGGGTTTTATTTTACACCAGCAGAAACTGGGGCCCAGCGAGATAAAGTGACTTTCCAAAGTCACACAGTGGCTGCGTTCTATCCCAGGTCGTTGGGCCCTCCAGGCCCAGGAGGAGTCGCTGTCCTCCTCAAGCCGCCCTCCTTCCCCCCACCAACCCCCCCGCAGGTGGAACCGCATCGTGGAGCTGGTGGAACAGCGCAAAGAGGAGGTGAGCGCAGTGCTGCTGGTGGAGAACCACGTGCTGGAGGTGGCCGAAGTGCGCGCCCAGGTGCGCGAGAAGCGGAGGGCCGTGGAGAGCGCGCCCCGAGCGGGCGGCGCCCTGCAGTGGCGTCTCAGCGGCCTGGAGGCGGCTCTCCAAGCTCTGGAGCCCCGCCAGGCGGCCCTCCAGGAGGAGGCGGCCCTGCTGGCCGTGCGCTTCCCGGCTCAGGCTGCGCGGCTGCACCAGGGTGCGGAAGAACTGGGCGCCGAGTGGGGCGCGCTGGCCAGCGCGGCTCAGGCCTGTGGCGAGGCCGTGGCCGCGGCCGGGCGCCTGCAGCGCTTCCTGCACGACCTGGACGCTTTCTTGGACTGGCTGGTGCGCGCCCAGGAGGCGGCGGGCGGTGTCGAGGGCCCCCTGCCCGGCAGCCTGGAAGAGGCCGATGCGCTGCTGGCTCGCCACGCCGCGCTCAAGGAGGAGGTGGACCAGCGCGAGGAAGACTATGCCCGCATCGTGGCGGCCAGCGAGGCGCTGCTGGCGGCCGACGGCGCCGAGCTGGGCCCGGGCTTGGCACTCGACGAGTGGCTGCCGCACCTGGAACTCGGCTGGCACAAGCTGCTCGGCTTGTGGGAGGCGCGCAGGGAGGCCCTGGTGCAGGCACACGTCTACCAGCTCTTTCTGCGCGACCTACGCCAGGCTCGGGCGGTGCTGCGCAACCAGGTGGCCGCTTCAGTGTTCACGCGGTGGGGGATTGTGGCGACGGGGGAAAAATGTATGGAGGGAGTTTTTGCAGGGACCGCTGTGTTCGTGGCTTGTCCGAGGTCAGTGGGAGCGGGGAGGGTGTTTGGGATCGCGGGTTTGTGGCTCATCCAGTGTGAACACGTGTGGGCAGGTGTGTAACAGGATTTGAGGATTAGTGTTTTATCTAAGGTGGCTAACAGTGTGTGCACTATCCCAAGTCAGTAATGCACTTGGATATACATTGCACTGGCTTCCTGCGTTTGTGGATTGTCTGGAAGGAAATAAGAAGGTGAGGTTAATTGATGATGGTTAATGGGGTTCAAAGATCTTGGGGTGGATGAGGGAGGATAAAGATTATGGAAACAGGTAATTCAGGCTGAGAGGTTATCTGGATCAGCAATTGATTGTGGATTATGTGCTTGTGGGTGCCCAAATTAGCAGATAATCTTCTTTTTGGGAATGGCAACGTGCATTCCTTACGGAGAGGGTAACTGTTTATGGTTTGAGAGATGAAGTGCCATGGTTATCTGGGAAGAGCGCATCCATTGGGAGATCATTCTGGGATGTGGGAACCAAGTTTGAGCATTTGGACAAGACAGAACATCCTGTTTTCAGATTGCCCAAGAGTAGGTACCAAGCTTTGGAGATTTTAGAAAGGGTGACCACCAGTGCTGGTCATCTAGTGAAAGCTGACCCAGTTTGAGGGTTAACTGGGGGGACAGACAGGGAGCCCCCGGAATTCTGAGGATACTGAATATGGGAGGTGAGGTGGCCTTAAGAGAACCTTTCTAACCCACCCGTCTTACCAGTTAGAAAAATAATCCCAGAGAGGGAAAGAACTTCCTTGAAGTCACACAGCACCCAGTTCAGGCTTCATCAGTTAACCAAGTATTTACTGAGTGCCTCCTTTGTGCCAGGTACTATTCTGGGACTGAGCACACGTTAGGAAACAAAACACAAAATCCCACCCTCGTGCAGCTGGCCTTCTAGTGTGTGTGGGGAGGGAGAAGATGAAAAACAAGTAAATGCAAATATATATATATATATATATATATATATATATATATATATATATACACACACACACATATATATGTATACACACACACGATATATGTAATATCATGTCAGGTAATGCTGTGAAAGATAATAAAGCAGGGTAAAGGGATATAACTGGGGTGCAGGGTGGTGTTTTTGGCAGATGGCCAGAGACCTGAAGAAAGTTAAGGAGCCCACTATGGGCATATCTGAAAGGAGGGACCAGCCAGGCAGAGGGACTAGCATGGGCAAAGGCCCTGAGGTGGGATCATGCCTGGCCTGTTGGATGCTAGAGCACAGTGAGCAAGGGGGAGGAGCGAGGTGGCAAGCCTCTCCCAGGTCCAGGACGGAATGGAGCAGGGCGGACCTGAGCACCACCCCTCCTCCTCATTCCCAGGAGGTGGCACTGTCGGGTCTGGAGCTCCCGGGCACGGTGGAGTCAGTGGAGGAGGCACTGAAAAGGCACCGGGATTTCCTCACCACGATGGAGCTGAACCAGCAAAAGATGCAGGTGGCGGTGCAGGCTGCCGAGGGCCTGTTGAGGCAGGGCAACGCCTACGGAGAGCAGGCCCGGGAGGCTGTGACCCGGCTGCTGGAGAAGTAGGTCCCTCGGACCCCAGAGGCACAGGGGGTGTGGTCTGGGCGTAGGGGGTGTGGTCTCGGCACGGGGGTGTGGTTTGGGCGTAGTGGGCGTGGTCAAGGCGGGGGGTGTTGTCTCAGTACAGGGGGTGTGGTCTCGGCACGGGGGTGTGGTTTGGGCACAGTGGGCGTGGTCTAGGCGGGGGCGTTTTCTCAGTACAGGGGGTGTGGTCTCGGCACAGGGGGTGTGGTTTGGGCATAGCGGGTGTGGTCTCGGCACAGGGGAGGGATCAAGAGGTCAGGGCTCCTCTGCTTTACATCATTTCTGCTTCTCTTCCCCTCTCGGATTTTTATTTAATTCCATACCGTTTTAAATTTGCTTTAAGTTGATACTTTGCGGAAAGGTAACTCATGCTCAGAAACCCAAAAGATACACAAGGATATATAATGAAGTTGCTCTGCCAAGCCTGCCCTCAGCCTGAGATAGCTGAACTGGTTGTTAACGTGTTGACTTCTTTTCCTGGATGCCCTGCATCTGCCCTGCCCTTCTGGTGCCCCGATCTAGCAGCTAAAGGCCAGAGCTGTGTTCTGTTCTCGCTCTCTAGATGGGACGGTGTCCCCTGCCATGCTGGTTGTCGGATATTGTGAGCGAGCACTTCCCTCTGGCCCCAACTGCCCAGTTTCCTAGGAAGCACACATGGTGTGTGTGTGTGTGTGTGTGTGTGTGTGTGTGTGTGTGTGTGTGTCTTTCCTGCTGCTGTTGCATTATCAGTCTCTTCTATCACCATCTGTCTGTCACCACCGCCCGGTCTCTTGTCTGTCCTTGTACTAATTAAGCAAAGACATTTACTGATATCTACTGTGTGCCAGGCACTATTCTAGTCGTGGAACAAAACAGTACCCGCCCCCCAAATTGCAGCCCTCAAGCAGAGTCCTTTATAGGGGCTCCTCTAGGCTGACTTTATCATCATCACTGTTTCTGCCCCTTGTGGTGAGCCACAGGGGCCCAGTGCTGCTCCTTCTGTCTTTCCATCTGATGGAAAGCATGCCTGGTCCCTCCACCACCATCCACAGCCCAGAGACCCCAGCCCTTCCTCTGTCTGGGGCTCAGGTGTCCTTTTCCCCTAAATTCATCTGGGACAATGCTGGAATTTTCTTTTTCTTTTTTTTTAAATTAAAAAATTTTTATTTTTGAGAGAGAGAGAAAGACAGAAACAGAGCGTGAGTGGGGGAGGGGCAGAGATAGAGGGAGACACAGAATCAGAAGCAGACTGCAGGCTCCAGGCTCTGAGCTGTCAGCACAGAGCCCAACGTGGGGCTTGAACTCACCAACCGAGAGATGCTGACCTGAGCCAAAGTCAGATGCTTAACCGACTGAACCACCAAGGTGCCCCAAGGCTGGAATTTTGTCAAGGAAACTTTCATGGGGGTTCTGGTCCTGAAGGTATAAACTCATGATCTACTGCTCCCAGCACCAGGCCTGGACCCACCCTTCCTTTACCCCACACTTCTTGAGTACCTGCTGTATGCCAGGCTCTGCAGAACGAAGAGGAGGATCCTGGTGGACTGCTCATTCTCTGATTCCCTCTTCCTTCCTTCCTTTTCTGTCATTAATCGCTCCATTCATTCTATCATGTATTCAGCAGACTCAGGTACCGAGTCCATACTCTGTTTCAGGCCCTGCGTGGGGCAATGCTGGGCGTGCAGCCGTGACCAGGATAGCACATGACTCCTGCCCTCACAGAGCTCACATGCTTTCTTACAAGGATGGCCCAGAATGGTCGAGACTGGGATGGGAGAAATGCAGGGGGTTGTGGAGAAATGCAGCCCCAGGGTGATGTCTGCCCTAGGCTTGTGCTGGGTGAGGCTGGGAAACACAGCAGGAACTGAGACAGTTCTAATCCCTGCCTCCCTCACCCCTAGGTCACTGACAGTTGCCTAGGGACAGGTTTTCCACCCTGTGGAAGTTATTCTAAAACATCCATTTGCTAGGGTTTGGAGGGAGGGCTTTCCACACCCATAAGGGGGACAGAACCAGTGCAGAGCTGTGGGCTGGGGCCCTGACATCAGACAGGGTCAGATGCTAGCCCCTGCTCTACTCCTCAACCTGTGAGATTCAGGGTGAGTCGTTTAGTCCCTCCATGTGCCTCGCGTCACCTGGAACCTGGCCCAGTCCTGTGTGTGAAGTGTTCTCATGATCTGCACGTTGCACTTGAGAGGCTTGGTTAGGGGAATGGACTTGCCTAAGGTCACAGCCAGGATGTGACCCAGCCGGGATATGAAGGATGTGAACCCTGCTGTTTTCTCTCCCTCCCTCCCAGAAAGGAGGGATTTTCCTTGTTCCTAGAACTGATGCTAGGCAAGTTGGCTGGTGAAGGCCTGGAGGGATTATTTCAGTTCAATTTCAGAGGCATTTCCCATTTTCTGGCTCTTGGGCTGAGCCCCGGGCAGGAGGGAATCAGTACTTGGCTTGTTTGTCTCTGCCTTGCCTGGTTCCTCTGTCCAGCTCTGCGCCGGGTTCCCTGTAGTTTTCTCTCACAAGCTTTGCCTCTTTGCCTCCATCTATCTGTATATCTCTGTGTCTCTGTTTCCTTCTGTGTCTCTCCCTGTTTTTCTCTACCTGCATCTGCATCTCTCTGACTCTTTATTCTCTTCTGCCTCCCTCTCTTTTTCATACACTTTACCTTTGTTTTTGTCATCTCTCTTTCTCTCTGCCTTCATTCATTCATGCATGCATGCATTCATTCATTCATTCATTCAAGAAATATATATCAAGCACCTAAGGTGTGCCAGGCTCTTTTTCTAGGCATTGAGGATACATCTGCGACCAAAACAGACAAAAATTCCTGCTCTCACGGAATGACATTCTAGTGGGGGAGATGTCATATGTATATGTAACATATACAGTGTATTAGATAGTGCTAAGTTGGAGAGAGAACATTAAAGAAGAAAGCCAGAAAGTGTTGGAGGGTGATCAAGAAGGGCCTTGCTAAGAAGGTGGTATTTAAGTAGCTGTTGAGGGGAAGAGGGTTCTGGGCAGAGGGAACAGCCAATGCCAAGGCCCTGAGGTAGGAGCAGCTTGTTTAAGGCAAAGGAAAACGGGATGTCCCCAGTCCCCCTCCACCGGGACTCTTGGGCATTTGTACTGTGGGCAGGAGGCCAGGCTGCCTGGGGCTGTGGTCCTGGCTGGCTCCGGGGTGGTGGGGCTTGGGTCCAGCCCTGCCAGTTCACCCAGGCCAAAAGTCTGGCCCTGCTTGCCAGTGTACCTGCCCACCCTCTCTTCCCATGCCCCACTCTCTTCCCTGTCTCCAACTCTGTTGCACCCTCCTTTCTGGCCAGCTGTGTCTTTTACTGCTATCGTCTTGCCACTTCTCTGCCTTTTCCGGTTGTCCCTGCCCCGACTCTGTCATTTTCACTCCCTTTGCCTCCTTCTCTCCCTCTCCTTGTCTACTGCTGTTGGTCTCTCTGCCTCTCTGGCACTTCCCTGCTGCATTTCTTTACTTGTCTTTCCTTATTTTTTCTCTTCCTGGGTTTCTTTCTCTTTATCTGTGGGTCTCTGTCAATCACTTCCTCTTAAGGTCTGTTTCTAGTCTTGTGTCTGTGTTTACCTCTCTCTGTAGGGCTCTGCACCTCTCTCTCTCTCTCTCTCTCCCTGAATCTGTGTTCCCCTCCTAATCTCTTGCTCTCTAGGTGTCTCTTGATCTCTAAGTTGCTATCTCTCTGTATCTCTTACTCTGTCTGCAGGTTTCTTATCTCTCTCTCTCTCTCTCTCTCTCTCTCTCTCTCTCTGGGCTTGTGTCTGTCTCTCTGTCCCTCTTTCTTTATAAGTGTCTGTATTTCTTTCCAGATGTCTGTCTCCGTCTCTCTCTCTCTCTCTCGCTCTCTCACTCTCCCTCTGCCCCTCTCCAGTTCGTCCCTGGTTCTGCCCTCATTGACGTTTCTTTGCCTCTCCCCCCATCCCTGCCTTACTCTCTCCTCTTCCTCGCTCTTACATATATGCTCCGGGTTCCTAGCCCTGCCAAGCCTGATGCCCTCACAGCCCTACAGCCAGTGCCCCCCCTGCTCCCCACCACCACCCCCCGACTTAGGCATGCCCCAGCCCCTCTCTCCCCATCCCCAGGAGCCAAGAAAACCAACTACGGGCGCAGCAATGGATGCAGAAGCTACACGACCAACTTGGGCTGCAGCACTTCCTCCGAGACTGCCATGAGGTAGGAACTCCAGCTGTGCTGGGCACAGTGACTTCTTTCCTAGGGAGGGAAGTGTTCCTGGGCTTGAGGCGCCATGGGGGCGGGGACGCCCCGTCTAAGTGGGTCGCGGAGCGATGTTCACTTGGAGCCGCCAGGAGGCGCACGGATTCCAGCCTCAGTGCGCAAGCTCCGCGGCTCCCGCCTCCTTTCCCGTGGAGAAGGGGGGAGGGGCCCCGGGCGCCCCTGGCAACGGCGCGCGTTCGCGCCTACGGGTCCCGCGGGGACGCGCGGTGATCTCACCTTTCTCTCGGGAGATTTGTGAGAAGCGCCTTGCTGGGGAGAGTGGTGGAAGACGCAGGGTCAGGAGCAGGCTTGGGTAGACCAGAGGCCCAGAGCGCAACTTCAGTCAAAAACAAGCCTTAACCCCTTTAAGAGTGTCCAGCAATCAAGCTCTATTCCTTTAGAGATGATCTACACATCTGTAAGGATCTCCCCAAATCAGAGATGGTCCAGGTCTCCTTCCCCATTAGAGACGGTTCAGGAGACATGCTATCTCCCCTTCCTTCCCCTGCGTTCCATAGAAACTGTTCTAGACCACATTAGAGATGGCCGGGTAAACATTTTCCTAACTCCAGAGATGATCCTGGTCTCAGCCATCTACCCAGGATCATTGCCCCCTGCTCCTTAATGATCCAGTACCCAAGTTCCTCCCAAACAAGGATGGTTCAGGAACTATTTCCCAATTCCTCCTATTAAAGATGGTTTGACACCCTCCGTGGTGAACCCCATGGGAGATTGTTGTCCCCACATATGAAATGGACAAGGGCCTCCATACCTCCCACCCCCACATAACTCAAGCTCATTAGAGATGGGTCTGGGACACAAGCCCACTAGAGATGGGTCTAGGAACCCCCTGTCCTCCTCCTTCCCAATGGAGATTATTCTGGCAGTCTATCTTGTAAGTCCTTCTGGCAGAACATCTTATAAGAGATGTTCCAGGACTCCTCCCATATCCTCTATCTGTATTTCTGAGATAGCCAGGAGTCTGAGTGCTTTCTCATTCGAGATGGTTCAAGAGCCCACCCCACCCCCACCCCATACTTCACATGGCGGAGGTAGCCCAGGCCCCAGGTCCCCCCTCCAGCCATTCGATTAGGTCCAGGAACTCCTCCTCCCTCTTGTGAGATTGTTCTGGACCAAGTAGCTAGCAATAATCTGAGATGGCGCAGAACCCTCCCCTCACCCCCCAAGCTTTAGAGAGGTGGTGAATCCTCCTCCACCCCCCAACTGAGGCCCGGCAAGGAGGCGGGCACGGAGGCAGGCAGGGGGCGCGCGCGGGCGGGCGCGCTGCCGCGGCGCGGGGGCGGGAGCGGGGGCGCGCATCCGCTAGAGTCTCAGCCGTCACCACCGCTGCCACCGCCGTCGCAGTGGAGGGGCGAGAGCCCGCCCGCCGCAGGAACGCTCCTCCGCCAACGCCGCCGCCACTTCAGGTCCCCGGGGCGCCCAGGGGAGGGGGCTGACGCGCGTCCCCGCCGAGGCGTTCGGGGGAGGGGGCTTGGGCGCGTGCTCGCCTGCCGAGGCCTCGGGAGGGAGGGGCGCGGGCGGCGCGGGGGCGGGTCGGACCCGCGCAGGGACCCCAGCCCTGGGGAGGGGCAGGGATGCTGGGAGCTGTCCGCGGTGCTGGTGCGGGCGGGACTGAGGGGCCGGGTCCCCAGGGAGGAAAGCGAAAGAGGGGGGACTTCTAAGGCTACTCCGGAGGTAGTCTGGATTTGCTCTGGGGCTTAAGGAGGTCTCATCCTCTCTAGGGAGCTCTCCTCTGGGTAATGGGGGATTTGACGTTTGCCCTGGGGCTGGGGGTTCTCAGCCTTTTGAGAGGTTTCTTCCTTGGTTCTTGCGCGATCTGTATTAGCCTTAGATGATTGATGGCAGCAAATCACTTTTGCGAGGGTCGGCTTTGGACGATGAGGGTCTTGGATTTGTTCTAGGTTTGGGGGCTCTGATTTTGAGGGCCATTTCCTTGGTTGTTTGGGACTCTAGCTTTGTGCTCGGTGATGGGGGTCAGTCACTTTCGGGGGACTTTACCTTGATGACGAAGTACCATCTCCTTTAGGGGCTTTGCCTTCCCTGGGAGCTGTGCCTGCCATTGGCAAACTCTTCCCTGTGTGTTGGAAACCTGTGAATTGAGTTGGGGGGTTCAGCATTTGACTTGGCTCTAGTGTGTGTGTATGACGGAGTCTGAAGCTGACCAGGACCCCTAGGGAGCACATGCTCAGGGGACACAGGGTGGGGTTTGGCCGGCTCAGGATTTGTCCTTGGCTATGACTGCAATTGTGCATTTGCCTCTCAGACCAGCTAGAGTCTGTTTTTTTTTTTTTTTTTTCTTCCAGGAGGGAAGAGGAGGATCTTGTGACTGGGGGAGGGGGGAGAAAAAGGGGGAGGAGCAAAATGTTCCAGGTGCCAGGTTTGGCCATGAGTGGGTAGGGAGATTCCGGCTTGGGGGATAAGTCTTATTTTGGGGGGGGGGTGTCGCTCAGAAAGCAGCCTTGTGATTGGTCCACCTGCTGAGGGGGTTCTATTCTGTGCTTGCATTTTAGATGACTGGTCTTGGTTGGGCGGGGGGGGGGGTAGAACTGGCTTTAGTTTGGGAAGGGGGTTGGCTTAGGAAGCTTCTATCCAATCCTGTTGAGGAGTCTGGGACTATATTTTGGGGTAGGCTCATTCGCGGAGCCAGAGAAGGCAGCCCTGTTGCTTACTTTTGAGAGTTTGGCTTTGGCTAGGGGCTGCAACTAGTCATGGTTTAGGAGAACTGTGGTCTTGGAGTCCCAGGGCTGAATGTGGAAAGTCCTGTGGGCTTATTAGGGAAGCTGGAGCTGGATTGTGGGGGATGGGTTTACCCCCAGATTGGAGGGCTCGTTTGGGGAGAACTAGACTTGGATCTAGCTGGGAAGATGTTTAAGGGTTCATCTGGCCATATTGGGAGGTTAGGGCTAGATACAGGCTTCATTTGATACCCTTGGGAATGGGTTGGGAATCTTCTAACTGGTCCTTATTGGAGGTGGCTAAGACTGAATCGAAGGGTCAAAGTGTTACTATTGGGAAGATGGTGGGGGAAGATGGGCTAAACGGGAAGTTAGCTAAATTGGGTGAAGGTCTAGTTTTGGAGGGTTGATTGGTCCTGAATGGGAGGAGGCTGACTGGCCCAGGAGCCATGCCTTTGGGGGCTTATGAGGAGTTGAGAAGGGCTGCCCTGAGGACAGGGCAGCTAAGACGTTGGGAATTCTGTGGGTGCCCATCCATCCTCCACCCCTTAAGAAAGAGCTTGAGCTGTGCCCACCCTTCAACAAAGACCTCACCTGCAAAGGCTCTTCCATCCCTTCCTCCCTCCCTCCCTCCCCCTAAGTCTAGGAGCCTGGGCTTTGAATCTGGAACCTTCTGGAGGGGATGGGGTGCTGTGCCAGGTTAGGGGAATCGGCTGAGCTCCTCCCCCTGTCCTGCACAGCTGGATGGCTGGATCCATGAGAAGATGCTAATGGCGCGCGATGGCACGCGAGAAGACGGCCACAAGCTGCATAAGAGATGGCTCCGGCACCAGGCGTTCATGGCCGAGTTGGCTCAGAATAAGGAGTGGCTGGAGAAGATCGAGAGGGTGAGGACGTAGAAGGTGCCTCTGCACGTGCCAGGTGCTGGAGGCCTCCCGGGAACCCACATCTCGGTTCCTGCGCCCTCCACTGCTGCCCTGCCCACTCGCACATCTCTGAACCACTTCAGATCATTTCCACATCTGCTCCTAGCAATGTGGCCTTGCGGAATTCATGTAACCTCTTTGAGCTTCAGTTTTCCCATCTGTAAAATGGCTAGCATCTCTTCTGCGTGGTGCCCTTACTTTCCTGGTTGTTAAGTATTTTAACTCCCCCACCAGGTTTTCTCTCACTCCATTTGGAGCTCCTAAGATGGATGTTCAGGTACAAAGGCTACAGCAGTCCTGGGAAGCCCAAACGTGAACTTTGGATTCCTACAACCCTGGGCTGTAATTGTGTGTACGCCTCTTACCAGCTATGCACCTTGGGGAATTGTGCTAACCTCTTTGAGCCTGTTTGCTCTGCTTGAAAATTAAGGAAATAATAAATATTGCTACTTCCCTGGACTCTTGTGCACGTAAAGTCCTTAATACAAGGCCAGGCACCTAGGAGCTTAATTGCTACGGTATTGTTATTTTTCATATGTGATATAACATATGTAGCTCTAGGCCACCAAGGAGCCCAGCCTCAACCCTCAAACTGATCCCTACTCTTGCTGGTCCCCTAGACCTACAGCCCTCAATACCCCCTCTCCTGTGACTCAAAGGGGACACCCAAGTCAGCCTTGAATAGTTAAATGGCCGTTGATGCCCCACAACTGGTGGCACAGGGCAAAGCTACTCTTTGAGTTTAATGGAAGTCCATTCTCTCTGCTTCTTTTGCTCTTCCTCTATTTCTCTTCTGTCTCTATCTCTCTCACATATCTGTCTTTCTTATGGCCCTCTTCCCGTGTTTCTGACTTTATGTGCATGTCTCTGTGTCCACCACTCTATGTCTGTCTGTCTCTCCCTGTCTTCCTCCCATGTCTTTGTTTGTGTCTCTCTGTCTGTCTCTTGCCTCATCTTTCTTCCCACATCTTGGTTCCTTCCGTCTCTGGGCCTGTCTCTGTATCCACCCCTCATGTCTCTGTCTCTTTGTGTGTCCCCAACTCCTTGCCCCTGTCTCTCTCTCTCCACATCTCTCCCTGTGTCCCATTGCCCCCATATTTCTCTGTCCCTCCTCACCATCCTCTCCCTCCCTCTCACTTCTTGTCGTCTGCCTGTCTGGGACAGGAGGGCCAACAACTGATGCAGGAGAAGCCAGAGCTGGCGGCCTCAGTGCGGAAGAAGCTGGGTGAGATCCGGCAGTGCTGGGCCGAGCTGGAGAGCACCACCCAGGCCAAGGCAAGACAGCTCTTTGAGGCCAGCAAGGCCGACCAGTTGGTGCAGAGCTTCGTGGAGCTGGACAAGAAGCTCCTTCACATGGAAAGCCAGCTGCAAGACGTGGATCCTGGTGGGGACCTAGCCACCGTCAACAGCCAGCTCAAGAAGCTACAGGTATGGCCTGGCTGACCCAGACAGGGACTCCCTGTGCCACGGGGTGATGGGAATCAGGGTCAGACTCCACTCAAGGTGTCTTACACAGAGGGATTCAATACAGAGATTTATTTCAAATGTGTTAGGAGGGTTGGAAGAACAGAAGGAGAATACTGAGGAAATCCAGTCAATAGTAAATGTTGGAGGTAGCCACCACCTGGAGGGCCTGGGGTACAAAGGGGAGAAGAAGAATTCAGAACCAAGAAGCAGTAGTTAGATAGCCAGCGCACTGACGGTTTCACAGGACCCTGATGCCTGTTTCCTGGATAGAGAAACCAAGGCCCAGAGGTAGGGGAATGGCTTTGCACAGAGAAAGAATGACATTCATGGAGAGCCTCCTCTATCAGTCTCTGTGCCAAGCTCTCCCTCTTTCCAGCAACCTGTTATGATCCCCCATTTTGCCAATGGGGAAAGTGAGGCACAGAAGGCAAGCACCTGGCCCAGGGACACACAGCTAGCCAGTGACTCCCTAGGACACAGAGAGGGCTCAGGGAACAGACACAGTGTCTCAGGGACACACAGCTAGCCAGTGACTCCCTAGGACACAGAGAGGGCTCAGGGAACAGACACAGTGTCTGCCTTATCTCCGCTTCTAGCTGGCAGCTGGCCAGCGGTCAGTATCTGACCATTTGACATGAATGGCTGGTGGTGCGAATGTGGGCGTCACTTTGCACCCTCTCAAGATGTGACAGCTCCTGCCTTTATGTGCCAGGAACTATGCCTGACCATGACCCATGGGAAACTGAGCCTCCAGGAGGTGAACTTACTGGCCCAGGGTAGCAAGTGAAGAGCCTGGATTCAAATCCAGGACACCCTTGATTTTTCACTGCTCCTTTAATATATCTTCTGCATAGTTATGCTCCTAAAGGGCTTGGCATAGGGTCTGGCAAAAAAACAAAAACCCAAAAAACAAAAAACCAAGCTGACTAATAATAAAAGCATGACACTAATTACCATCTATTCATTCATCCATGCAGCGAATCTTTATTGAGCACCAACTGTATGCCAGGTGCTCTTCTAGGTGCCAGAATACAGCAGTGGGCAAAACTGACCAAAAACCATGGCCTTCCTGGGGCTCTCGTTCTAGTGGGGAGACAGGCAAAGGAGCAGAGAGACAAATAGATCTGAATCTGATACCAGTGATGTCATTGCTTTCTACACAGCAGCGGCTCTCAAATGGCCCGGTCTCCAGGACACCTTTATACTCTTAGAAATCGTGGAGATCCCCCAAGAGCTTTTGTTCAGGTGGATTATGCCTGTGGATATTTACTGCACTAAAAATTAAACCTGAGAAATACTTCCATTTTTGATTCACATACAAACAGCAATAAGAAATCAATCACAAGTCAAGCCCAAAGGGTTCTTTTGTGGAGAATATATTTTCCAAGACAAAAAACAAAAACGAAAAAGACACTGGAAGATTGGCACTGTTTTCAGTGCTGCAACTCTTTCCCGTCTGGCTTGATAGAAGATTCTCACCTTTGCTTCTGCCAGCATTTGGTTACAATAGCACGGGTCATATGGTCCCTGCAGAACCACACTATATTCTTGGAAGGGAATGGGTGTGATAAAGGCAAAAAACACCTTAGCACTCTTATAAAATAGTTGTAACCTTGCACACCCCTTGAAAAGGCGCTGGGGATGTCGTGAGCTCTTAAGAAACGAGGACCTGTGACTGTCAGGGTCCCAGACAGAAGCAGAAAGCATGCCCCACCGAGGATAACCTGAGGAAATTCAATGCTCTGCTGTCGCTGTCTTGAAATTCTTCATAATATTTGAACAAGGGGCCCTGCGTTTCCATTTTGCACTGGGCCCCACAAATTTTGTAGCTAGTCCTGAGCCCAGCCCATCTGGAAGCCGGAAGGCAGGGGGGCCGATCGAGGCCGTCTGCATGCACGGGTCAGGCCCCTGGGGCACAGAGCAGGGTGGAGAAGCTTAGACTGGCGGTCAGGAGGGGCGAAAGAAGGCAGCCAGTGCAGGGGAAACTATTACTAGCATTGTTAATGGTCTTACTGCTATTGCTAATTCCTCCCTGGCAGCACATTGCGGTGGGTAAAGGCACAGACCCAGGAATCAGGCGGGTCTGGGTTTGAATGATCACACTGCGTCTTACCAGCCATACGATGTTAGGCAAGTGGCTTTGCCTCCAGCTCCACACCTCAGGTCCTGCTCTGTGTGATGGGAAACACCATCATGCTAAGTCACTCGTTGGCAGCGGGACCATGGGCGAGGTCATGGCTGTGGGAGCCTAACTGCCTGGGGTCAAGCCCTGGCTCTCTCATTTGCAAACTGATTGACCTGGAAATTACTTCACTTTTTGTGTCTCAGTCTCTTCGTCAGTAAAATGGGCACAATGATAATACTGACCTCACGTGGACATAGTGAAGATTCAAAGACATAATTTATGGAGTTGTTTCAGTATTTGTTTACAGGTTTTTAAATTTTTGTTTTAATTGTCTTCAACCGGATGGAGCGTATCATCACTATAGTGTGTTCAAAGTTAGTTGGTGGTTATTTCCTGGCCTTCGGTGTCGTTGCTATTTATGCAAAACAGTTATTTCCTTTGTTTTCCGTTTGGGGTATCCCTCCCACTCATTTTGCATTTTATTTTATTTATTTGAAATGTTTATTTATTTTTGAGAGAGAGGGAGACAGATCTAAAGCAGGCTCTGCACCCATAGCAGCGAGCTCAATGGGGGGCTAGAACTCACAAACTTCAAGATCATGACCTGAGCCGAAGTCGGACGCTTAACCAACTGAGCCACCCAGGCGCCCCTCATTTTGCTTTATAAAAATGTGTTTTGGGTGGGGGGTGCCTGGGTGGCTCAGTCAGTTAAGCGTCCGATTCTTGATTTCAGCTCAGGTCATGGTCTCATGGTTCATGAGTTCAAGCCCTAATCGGGCTCTGCGCTGAAAGTGTGGAGCCTGCTTGGGATTCTCTCTCTCTCCCTCTCTCTCTCTCTCTCTCTGCCCCTCCCCTGCTCACATGCATGTGCTCTCTCTCTTTCTCAAAATAAATAAACTTCCCTTACAAATGTGTTTTGGGGGATGCCTGGGTGGTTCAGTAGGTTGGGCGTCCGACTCGATCTCAGCTCAGGTCTTGATCTCAGGGTCATGGGGTCAAGCCCCGTGTTGGATTCTGTGCTGTGTGTGAAGCCTACTTTAAAAAAAGTGTATTTTGGGGGGTGACATATGAAACGTTAACATAGTGCCAAAGGTTAGAGCTATCTTCAGGTCACGTGATCTTGCCAAATAGCTTGCCTGAAGCGTGCTGCCAATTAATGCTCTCTCCCCAACAGCGAACGGGAGTTCCTGTTTCCTCCCATACTCGCCCACACCCGGTGTTGTCACTTTTTAGATTTTTCCCAGTCTGATGGATGGGTGTTTGCATTTGTATTTTCTCCCGTGACTGGTGAGCTTGAACATCCCTGTCTTTCTTTTGGCCATTTAGGTTTTGGAGGGAGGATTTGGGGCCTCCTACTCTTCCCTCCCCAAGGAAGGAAACATTTGTTCAAGTATTTGTTCCAGGGAGAGGCTGAGGCCCAGCAGAGACAAGGGTCTGGCCAGGATCACACAGAGATGGGAGTCGGGGCAGGCCCCAGAACGGGACTTTCCCCAGCAGAGGGAGCCCAAGGCGGCGGGGAGTGACTCAGTAGGCCACGGCCCCCAGATGGAGCCCAGCTGGGCCTCTGGAGCTGTCGCTGGGGAGGGGAGGGGCTGCCCAAGGCCCCGCTGTCCCCTGGGGCCGCCTGAGAGCTCAGACACTGGGCACACGCAGGAGGGCGGGCGGCCGCCATCCAGCCGGCACATTTCCTGGCTGCCGCACCCCTCAGGCCCCGGGGCCAGGCAGGGCTGGAGCGGGCTGGCTCAGGCAGAGGCGGTGTGGATGTGTGAGTGGTCTGCCCTCTCGGCCTCTCTCTGGGCCTGTCTCTCGGCCCTGCTCCCCGAGTTCCTCTGTGTGGAAATTCTGGGAGTTTCTGTCTCCCATCATCGTGTCTCTCTTTATTTCCCTTACTCTCTCACTCTCTTCTCTTTTTCTTTCAGTTCTCCATCTCTCCCTTGATCTCTCCTGATCCCTGTGTCCTCCTGTGTCCTCCTCCCTCCCCCCTCCCCAGCTGCTGCCGCTGGCTTCCGGGGAGCCCACCTGAGGCGTAGGCCACGTGACCCAGAGTCCTCTCTCAGAGCCTCCTGCCCAACTGTGCTTCCAGGCCCAGGGACCAGATGGTGGAGTCCCAAGCCCCCACTTGCCAGGTCCTCAAGGGCCTGACCAGCTGGTCTGGCTCAGCCATGGGCTCCTGCCTGGGGAGGGGGGTGGCTGGTCTCCTGCCATCTGACGGGGACGGGCCAGGGGAAAATGCACTGGAGGATTTGCAGCTGCTAGGCTGAGTCTCTGGGGACTCCTTACCACCCACCCCACCCCTACACACACACACACACACCCCGCACCAAGTAAGGCTCTTTCTCTGGCCAAGGAAACACCCCTCCCCCCCAAGCATTCTTTGTCACATTTCTTCATGAACTCAGCATGGCCTAGGGGGAGAGTCTGATTCAGGAGCTGCACATCCAGGGTTTGAGGCCCCATTCCACTACTGTGTGACCCAGGGCAAGTGACCCCACCTTTCTGAGCCTCAATTATTTTTTTTTAATGTTTATTTATTTTTGAGAGAGAGAGAGAGAGAGAGAGAGAGAGAGAGAGAGAATGTGAGAGGGGTAGGGGCAGAAAGAGAAGGAGGCACAGAATCCAAAGCAGGCCTGAGCCAGAGTCAGACGCTTAACCACTGATCCATCCAGGCACCCCTAATTTTTAAAATTCTTAATTTTTATTATTTTTTATTTTTTATTAAAACTTTAATGTTTAGTTTTTGAGAGACAGAGAGCTCAAGCGGGGAAGGGCAGAGAGAGAGGGAAGAGAGAATCCCAAGCAGGCCCCGCACTGTCAGCACAGAGCCCGATGAGGGGCTTAAACCCACAAACTGTGAGATCATGACCTGAGCTGAAACCAAGAGTCGGATGCTTAACCAACTGAGTCACCCAGGAGCCCCTAATTCTTAATTTTTCATACCGCCCAGCTAAGAGAAGCAGAACAGCTTAGTGACTAGTCCAACAAACAAAGTTAGCACACGTTTACAGAGACCTTACTCTGTGCCAGGCACAGGGCCAGGCACTGGGATCCAGCTGTGAATGAAGCAAACATCCCCGTCTTCCTGACCTCCTGTGCTGTGAAGATTACATAAATTAATCCTGGCCAAGCGCTTAGAGCAGCTCCTGTCAGGGGGCAGGCAACAGGATGTGTTACCTATGGGTGTTGTGATGGTAAGAAGTATAATGTGAAAAGTAAAAAGGCTTCCTTCCCCGCCGCCTCCCCCCATGCACAGTCTCGCTCTCCAGGGACGAGACCCTTGACACAGAGATGGACCATACTGAAGCTTGCCCTTTTCATCTGACAAAACACCCTGGGTGTCCTCTCTTGTCAAAGAATATATGGATCTAGTTTTGGGTGGTTCCACCATCCATCTTTAACCGGCCCTCTGCTGAGAGACCTCTGGGCTGTTTCTAATCTTCTGCTAGTATGAATACCACTGCGAGAGACATCCCCGTCCATAAGTATTGAGCCCACGTGCAAACACTTCTGTAGAAGAGTCCTCAAGGTCCAATTTCTGGCCCAAAACGTGTATGTGTTAAACTTTTTGAGAGAGATTTTGAAAAGGCAGTGGACACACCTCCATGAGACAGCATTCTTCTTCCCAAGTGGTCATCATCAAGCTTTCTCATCTCTGTTAATCTGAGAAGTAAAAGATACTCTTTTTTTTTAAGTTTATTTATTTATTTTGAGAGAGAGAGAGAGATCGAGCAGATGCACATGCATGAGTGGGGGAGGGACAGAGAGAGAGGGAGAGAGAGAATCCCAGGCAGGCTCCACAGTCAGTACAGAGCCCAATGCAGGATCTCAGGAACTGTGAGATCGTGACCTGAGCCGAAATCGAGTCAGACCCTTAATCAACTGAGCCTCCCAGATGCCCCTGAAAGATGCTTATGGTTATTTTTTTTTTTAATTTTTTTTCAACGTTTTTTATTTATTTTTGGGACAGAGAGAGACAGAGCATGAACGGGGGAGGGGCAGAGAGAGAGGGAGACACAGAATCGGAAACAGGCTCCAGGCTCCGAGCCATCAGCCCAGAGCCCGACGCGGGGCTCGAACTCACGGACCGCGAGATCGTGACCTGGCTGAAGTCGGACGCTTAACCGACTGCGCCACCCAGGCGCCCCTATGGTTATTTTTTTTAATGTTTATTTTTGTGCACACACGAGAGAGACAGAGTATGAGTAGGGGAGGGGCAGAGAGAGAGGGAGACCCAGAATCCTAAGCAGGCTCCAGGCTCTGAGCTGTCAGCAAAGAGCCTGACACGGGGCTCGAACCCATGAACTGTGATATCATGACCCGAGCCGAAGTCGGATGTTTGACTGAGCCACCCAGGCGCCCGTGTCTTATGGTTATTTTAATTTGCATTTCCCTTAACATTGAAGGAGGCTAAACATCTTTCTGTGTGTTTAATGACCAACTGTCCTTCTGTAACCTTTGCTCACATTTACAGGGAAGGATTCACATTAAATGAGTGTTCAAAATATGTGGCATTCTTGCAGAAGTAGAAAAGTGTCAGTCCTGTGATTATCCCATCTCAGTTCACACAGCCACTTGGTGGGCAGGTTATGGAGGGGTTTTGATCTAGTGGAGAACTAGAATTTGTAACCTTAACATTTCAGATTTATGTGTTTCCAGAATTCGAATGCATTTTGATTTTCTACACATTGCTGCAGTGATTTTCTTAGTGAAAAGGGTTTTGCAGTGACTCTTTTGCTTTGCTTTGATTTCTGCAGCATGTAATTATGCCTTTTGAAATTTCTTTTGGATGGTTTTGACTTGTTATAACGTTTGATTTTTATCCATTTTTATGACTCCTACAGATTGTTAACTGTATCAGCTGGGACTCAAGAGTGCAGTTCATAGAACTTCAAACCACATTGACTTGGGATAAAGGGGAGGTTCTTGGCTCACCTAGCTGAAAAATCCAGCGGGTATGCAGCTGTAGGCATGGCTGGATCAGTTACTCAACTTATGTCCTGGACAATCTGTCTCTTTTTCTGGGACCTGCTTTCTTCTGTGTTGGCCTCCTTGTCTGGGAGTCTGTTCCTTCCTGGTGGCAACTTGGCCCCCAGCACCCCGGGCATATGTTCTAACAGCTAAGGGACCCCATGGGAAAGAGAGCACCTGCCTGAGCTCACTCGCTTTTCCCGCAAAAGTGGGAAGAGTTTTCATTGGCTGATCTTAGGTCACATGCCATCTGTTACCCAATCCCTGTGGCCAGGATGGTTGGTTTCAGTGTTCTGATTGGCTAGGTTGGGTCATGTGGCCACCCTTGGAGCTCAAGGTTCTTTTAGTCCCTCAGGAAGCTCAGGTCTGAGAGCAGGGTTTGAGGTGCTGCAGAGGAAAGGGTGAATGGTGGGCTGGCAAAATCAACAGTTCTGCATTACCGAACTTTGGAACAAAAAGTCTTCACTTGATTCTTGGGTCTTGTGTATTGAGTTGCAGTCATTTGCTCTAATCTGTTACCACTTAATTTCATTATTGTTTTGCTTTCTTTTATGGCTCTCCCCCATCTGTTTAGAGTCACACAAGTAATAAATTAATATATTCTTTTGGTAAAAGATCTTACTAACCTAGAAGTCTTCAGTAAGACGTAAAGTCTCCCTTAACCATACCTCTCATTCCCGCACCCAAAGGAAACCTCAATTATGATTTGGTGTGCATCCTCCTGGACCTCTTTCTGTGCACTCATTCACTACCTGCATGGATTTTTACTGTTTTTAATTTTTTAATGCTTAAATTTTTTAATAATTATATTTTATGGCTCAGACATCAAAAGCTGTACAAAAAAATCCTATGCAACAAGTCTCTCCTTCACCCCTGCCCCATTCATGGAGTTCTTGTCTCCCCAATAGGTACCATCTGTGATTAATTTCTCATTTATTCCAGAGAATCATTATGCATGTGCAACCCGTGACAAATGTAATATATTCAAATGTGTGTCCTAAGTTGCTTTTTTCTGTTAACAGTAGGTCTTGACCATTATTCCATACTGATGTGGATTTGTTTAACCATTTCATTCTTGATGGGCATCGTGTTTGTTTCTAATTTTTTCCCATTATAAACTCTGCTAAGATGTGATCCTTGGACAAACAGCTACAATGAACATCCTGGGACAAACATCTTTGTGCACATGTGCCAGTATTTCTTTAGTTACATTCCTAGAAGGGCAAGTGCGAGTGCTGGGTCAAAACGTATGCACATTTTTTTTTTTTTTATTTTGATAGGACTTGCCAAATTGCCTTCCAAAAAGGCTCTACTAATTTGCACCACCACCGACCGACAGTGGCTGAGTGTGCCTGACCGTCCCTCTGCATCTTCGCCAATACTAGATATTATCCGCCCCTTACATGTTTGCCAATCTGGTGGATAGGGAAAGATACTTTGTTTTAAATTGTATTTTCCTGCTGATTAGTGAGACTGGGCATCTTTTCCGGTGCTTAGTTTGTCTTCTGTGTTTGCCTTTTCACTGGGACAAGGGCCTGTTCACATTGGGCCAGCCTTTGTCTTTGGCATTGAACAAATCACAACTGAAGACCTTCTACATGGCAGACACTGTTCTAGGTGCTCAGGAATACACAGGCCAATTGACACAAATCCTGCCCTCATGAAGCTCCCATTCTAGAAGCAGGAGACCAATAAAAAAAAAACAACCCTCAAATAAAGACAGAATTATCTGATGGTGGTAAGTGGAGACAAAGGAAGCAGGGAGAAGGGGAATTCTTTGACTGTCAAAGAAACTAGCTCCTTGTTCTAATATGTGTTAAATATTTTTTTCAGGTGGTCACTTGCCTTCCAACTACATTTAGAAATTTTGGTTGATGCAAAAGTATTTTATGTGGCCAAATTTATAAATCTTTCCCTTTATGATTTTTTTTTTTTTTTTTGCTTGGAAAGATTTTCTCCATCCTAAGATTATAAAAGCATTTGCCCAGGTTTTCTTCTCTGCCTTGTGGATTTACTTATTCCATTTAAGTCTTTAATCCATCTGGAATTGTTTTCAGCACAAAGAGCAAGGAAGGGATCCAGCTAAACTGGTTAGCCAGTTGGCCCATGACCACTCATTGAATAATCCATCTTTTCTTTGGAGATTTGAAATGGCATCTATAAAATGTATGAATTCTCCAGTGTATTTGGGTCTGCTTTTGCACTTTCTGTCTACCCCTATGGCATACCAGCCATTTAAATCACTATAATGTTGTATTTATGACGTTTGGAAAGGTTGGCTCTTTTGGACAAGTTACCTAACTTCTCTGGGCCTCAGTTTCCACCTCTGTAAAGTAGGGTGGAGATTTGAAGGGTTGTTCTGACAATTAACGAATTAGTGGGCCGCTTTAGTCCAGGGGGGCAGGTAAGCCTCTTTGAGAAAATAATGTTTGAACTGAAATCTGATTGACAAGGCAGAGCATGCCTGGTAGGGGGAATAGCAAAGGCAAAGGCCCTGAGCCAGGAACTTGTTTAATGTGTGGCAGCATCGGCGAGGAGGGTAGGGCTTCTGGAGGGCAAGGGCCCAGTGAAATGGTACCTCATGGTGACGGGTTTGGCCGTCACCATGAAGATCCTGGAGAGCCGCAGCAGGATGGGGAGGGAGGGTGGAGCCCGTTGTCTCTGCCCCTGTCCCCACAGTCGATGGAGTCGCAGGTGGAGGAGTGGTACCGCGAGGTGGGAGAGTTGCAGGCGCAGACCGCGGCGCTGCCCCTGGAGCCGGCCAGCAAGGAGCTGGTGGGCGAGCGGCAGAACGCGGTGGGCGAGCGCCTGGTGCGCCTGCTCGAGCCCTTGCAGGAGCGCCGCCGCCTGCTGCTCGCCTCCAAGGAGCTGCACCAGGTGGCGCACGACCTCGACGACGAGCTGGTGAGGACCGGCACGGGGACGGGGCGGGACCGGGGTAACCGGGAGGTGAGGGTTGCGCGGATGGGGCGGGTTAGGAGGCCACAGGCGAGCCGGCGAGCCAGCGGGGGAGTGGAGGTTGGGAGTGGGGGCGAGGCCGTGGGACCTTGGCGAGTTCAAGGGCGGAGCTGACTGGGAGACCTACCGACTGACACGGCGCTAGACCCAGTCACTCAATCCTTCCCTTACTCATTCACTCGTTCACTTATCCACGCATTTATTCATTCACCTTTTCCACGCTCACTTACTCTCATTCCTTGATTTATTCATGAAGCCATTTAGTTGTTCACTGACTCATCCTTTATTCCTTCCCTCGCTGATTTATTACCATCCATTTATTCGCTCGCCCCTCATTCATTCATTTTCACACTTAGTCACTTCCTCATTTGCTCATTCGTTCATTTACTCACGCATTTGCTCATTCACTTGATCATTATGGGCCCAGCTCTGGGCTTGGATGATAATGCAACGGGGGTGACCAAGATGGACCCCATTCCTGCCCATAGAGGGCTCAAGAGTCCAAGGTGGGAGGGGGGGCGGGGGCGGGGGGGGGGGGAGACAGAGCTCTCTCCAGACAGTGACAATCCAGGGTGATTAGGGCTGTTATGAGAAAGTTAGGAGGCAGCTGGCCAAGGTCCAGAGTCAGGGAGGGTTTCCTAGAGGAGGGGATGTCTGAGTGGAGACAGGAAGGAAGAGTCCCAGTGAGCCCACTGAGGGAGCAGGAAGGGAATTCCAGGAAGCAAGACGTGCCTGTGCAGAGGACAGAGGTAAGCACGAACCTGGCTTGAGTGCATGCAGAGAGCAAAGCAGAGCATGTCAAGAGAAGGGGCCAAAGATGTGACCAAGACTCTTTGGTGAGGAAGGGCCTTAGATACTGTGCCGGTGACTTCCAGTTGAATTGGGATGCAGGGGTCCTTGGGTGCATTCTCCCCTTGACCTGCTCCCTGCATCCTCCCCAGGCATGGGTCCAGGAGCGACTGCCACTGGCCATGCAGACCGAGCGAGGCAGTGGTTTGCAGGCTGTCCAACAGTACATCAAAAAGAACCAGGTGAGCAGAGCCAGGGTGAGGGTGTGGGTTAGGACACATCTGGATATGAGAGAAAACAGGTCCAAGTGGTTAAGGCCCCAAAAAGGAAATTCGCTGGCTCTTGTGATGGGGAAGACTGTGATGGACAGCAGGTATAGATGCATCCAGGTACTTCCGTGATGTCACGAATCTCTCAACGCGGTGTGAGTGTGGGTGTGTGGGTGTATGTTTCTGTGGTAGCTTTGTTCTCAGGGCCAGCTCTTCTCCCCTGGTAGCGAAAGACCTCCAGCAGATTCAAGTGTACATCCCACCAGTAAAACTCAAGAGGATTTCTCTCTCTCAATATTTTCAGCAATAGTCCCAGGGATAAACTCTCCCTGGCCGAGCTTGAGTCCCATACCCATCCCCGAACTAATCATGGTGGCCAGGGATTTGTCTGCTCTGTTGGCCTGGTCTGGACTCAGGGCCCACTCTTGGAACCTGCAGGTGGAGTCAGCGTTAATCACCTGGGCTGAGATTGAAGCAAGGGGGTTCCTCAAAGGAAAGCCAGGGTCCCATGAGTAACAGTGAGAAGCATGGCTGTTGGGCAAGGACAAAGAAAAACAACAGTAGATGAGAACTCAAACCACCCACAGGGAGAAAGGACGAGATAATCAGTGGGAGAGCGCTGACTCCCCAGCTGATCAAGGTGGGGGTGCTTTTGAGCCCCAAAGATCTCTCTGGATCTCTGTTCCCTTCTCCGGGCCTTAGTTCCACATCTGAATTTTCAAATCACTTAGCCAAAGGACTCTTCAGTCAAAGCAACTCAGTCAAAGCCTAGTGTAAGACACATAAAAGAGGAATACTACAACTACCGATAATAATTACACATGGATTAAAAGACTTACTGTGTGCCAAGTGCCGTCCTAGGGGGGTATGTTGGTTGTGTAATTTAATCCCCACAGTAACACTACCAGCTATTCTCATTACCCCCTTTACCAAAGAATATGAGTTGGGAGAATGGGCACTGAGAGATGGAGGGGAGGTGGGTTTACAAATTATTCTCAAAAGTTTGTGACCACGCTGCACAGATGGAGGGTTTTTTTAGATTTCGTTCTTCTTCTTCTTCTTTTTTTTAAGTTTATTTATTTTGAGAGAGAGAGAGAGAGAGAGAGAGCGAGCTCATGAGCAGGGGAGGGGCAGGGAGAAGGGAGGGGAGAGACAATCCCAAGCAGGTTCCGCTTAGCATGGAGCCTGACTCTGGGCTCGATCCCACAACCATGAGATCACGGCCCGAGCTGACATCAAGAGTTGGACACTTGGGGCGCCTGGGTGGCTCAGTCAGTTAAGCAGCCGACTTCGACTCAGGTCATGATCTCAAGTCCCATGTCAGGCTCTGTGCTGACAGCTCAGAGCCTGGAGCCTGTTTCAGATTCTGTGTCTCCCTCTCTCTGACCCTCCCCCATTCATGCTCTGTCTCTCTCTGTCTCAAAAATAAATAAATGTTATATATATATATATATATATATATATATATATATATATATATACTCTCTAAAAAAAAAAAAAAAAAAGAGTTGGACGCTTAGCCAACTGAGCCACCCAGGCGCCCCAGCTTTCGTGTCTCTGTTTCGATGAACACACTCTTGGCCGTTGACAGTGTTGAGGACAAGCAGAACTGGCCTGTCCTTTTCACGGTTGAGGCAAGCAGTCAAGTGCACTTCGTGCTTAATGCTGGGGGAGCTCAGCTGTGCGTGCACAAGAGTGCTGGACACTCAGGAGCTGTTGGACGAGTGATAGCAGTTGGTACTGATTGAGCACCTACTGCATTCCAGGAACCCCACAAGGTGGATGTTAGGGCCACCACCAGCCATGTGCAGTTGGCAAGTTCCTCAACACCGCCCGCCCCCCCCCCCCCACCCCGCCGTGCCTCGGCTTCTCCATCTGTAAAGTGAGATAGAATGAAGTCAGACGCCTGGGGCTGCCATGAGGACCAGATGAGCTGCTACATCGTGCAGAGCGCTTGCTTGGCAAAGTGCCTGACAGCCAGGTAGCAGGCGCTCAGTGTCCGCAAGTATTATCTCCGTTTGCAACTTGAGGAAACTGAGGCACAGAAGCCAAGGAAGGCACACGGCAAGTGCAGAGCTGCTTGAGGGGGAACGTTGGAGGGTGATAGAAGTGTTCCACATCCTGCCCTGGGTACACGGTGTACCCACGTGTAAAAAGATTTGCACACTTCACTGCCCGTGAGTTAGACAGCCACTGCCCCTAAGCAACCTGATTCGCAGCCTGTTTCAACCATTAGAGGGTATCTGACACCACCAGGCGGCTTGGTTGAGAGCACAGTCTCTGGGGCCAGCGTCCTGTGCTCAAGTCCTGTCACCCCCTTACTAATTGCTTGTTTTCCCACCTGCAACATGGGGGTGTGAGTGAGCGAGTTACAGCAAACTGCTTCCGTGGTTCCTGGCACAAGGTGGAGGGCTATGGGCGGGGGGGGGGGGGGGGGGGTTCTGATGCCCTCCGTGGGCTGTGCACACGCGGTCCTGCCGGGCCTCGGAAAGCCCCTCTCCACCCACACCCCCACCTCCCGCCCCCAGGGCCTGCGACGGGAGATCCAGGCGCACGGGCCGCGGCTGGAGGAGGTGCTGGAGCGCGCGGGCACGCTGGCCTCGCTGCGTAGCCCGGAGGCGGAGGCCGTGCGCCGAGGTCAGGAGCAGCTGCAGGGCGCCTGGGCCGGCCTGCGGGAGGCGGCGGAGCGGCGGCAGCAGGTGCTGGACGCCGCCTTCCAGGTGGAGCAGTACTACTTCGACGTGGCGGAGGTGGAGGCGTGGCTGGGCGAGCAGGAGCTGCTCATGATGAGTGAGGACAAGGGCAAGGTGCGCCCGGGCTGGGGGGTGCGGGGGACCCGGGGGCTCTGGAGCCCGGGGCCGGCCGCTGCCGCCTCATCGCGGGCGCCGTGTGCCCCCAGGACGAACAGAGCACCCTGCAGCTGCTCAAGAAGCACCTGCAGCTGGAGCAGGGCGTGGAGAACTACGAGGAAAGCATCGCGCAGCTGTCGCGCCAGTGCCGGGCGCTATTGGAGATGGGGCACCCGGACAGGTGGGCGGACGGGGGCGGGGGGGCGGGGAATTGGGGTCAGGCGGGGGCGGAGCCAGTTCTTAAGGAATGGCCCAGCAGGATCTGAAGCTTCGCTGGTGGAAATTGGGACACGGTCCCAAATTGGACATTGGGGTGGGAGGGGCCCTCACTGCCCCGAGCTGGAGCCCTCGGATTTCAGCAAGTGGTTGGGGCCCCGGATGGAGGGGCAGTGCCCAGGGATGGTTGAGAGGGTGGGGCCAGGGGTACTGGAATTTGAGTGTAGGGATGCGAGGTGATGCCTCAGACTGAGGAGAGAAGGAAGAACTCAAGACAGGGAAGGGCCTTCTTTCCACCCAGTGTCTGGGAAGTGTCCAGAAGGACAGAAAACCCTGGAGTGCTGTGATTGGGTGTAGCCTGAGACCTCCTGGGTGGCCAGGTGTATGGCCTCCCTAAGGTCAAGAGTAGGGGCCATCTCTGGGAGGCCTGAACGAGGGTTGGGACCTGAGAGGGGGCCCAGGGTTAGACCTCTGTCCTCCTGAGCCAGGAGATGGACTGGAGGTGAGGTGCCTTGGCTGGGGACCCAAGTAGGGAGTCGGAAGCCCCGCCCAGGTCACTGGAAGGGCAGGGGGTGGGACCACAGAGAAGATGGGGGGGAAGGGGAGGGGCAGTGAGCTTGTCAAGCTTAGGGAAGCAGTTTCCCCTGAGCGCTGAGATAGATGCAAGTATTGGGTTCACTGAATCCAAGTCTTGCAGAAAACAGAAGCCCCCGCAAAGGAGTCCGAGCTGGTTCTACTGTGGCCGAAGGTTCAGAGGAAACACAGCCCTGCCCTGAGAGGGGGGTGGCAGGGGGTCACAGCTCTGTCCTGAAGTCTCGGGGGGCTCCATCCCTGCCCCTCCGTGTCCCCCATCAGCGAGCAGATCAGCCGTCGGCAGTCTCAGGTGGACCGCCTGTATGTGGCACTCAAGGAGCTGGGCGAAGAGCGCAGGGTGAGCCTGGAGCAGCAGTACTGGCTGTACCAGCTCAGCCGCCAGGTGGACGAGCTCGAGCACTGGATCGCGGAGAAGGAGGTGGTGGCCGGCTCCCCTGAGCTTGGCCAGGACTTTGAGCACGTCACGGTGAGCACCACCAGTCATAACATTAATACCCGCGGCTACCGCGTATGCTCCTGAGGTTCTCTGGGCCTCAGCTTCCCCAGCTCGAATCCGAGGATGATCATAGCACCCACCTCTTGGCTCTTTTGTGGGCCCCAAGAATTTACCAGAATGTAAGACACTTAGGACAATACCCAGCACACACGGTGCCCAAGATGGTGTCAGTTACTGTCATCGGATTATTTTTCTTGCTGCTGTTATTGCTACAGAGCAAGTGCTCTGTGGGCTGGAGGGGGCTCGTGTGTACAGGGCCTTGGCCCATGCTGTGTTCCTGGTGGCAGGTGCTGCAGGAGAAATTCTCCGAGTTCGCCAGTGAGACGGGCACGGCAGGGCGGGAGCGGCTGGCGGCCGTGAACCAGATGGTGGATGAGCTGATTGAGTGCGGCCACACGGCGGCGGCCACCATGGCTGAGTGGAAGGACGGGCTGAACGAGGCCTGGGCCGAGCTGCTGGAGCTTATGGGCACAAGGGCTCAGCTGCTGGCCGCCTCTCGGGAGCTGCATAAGTTCTTCAGCGATGCCCGAGAGCTTCAGGGTCAGATCGAGGAGAAGCGGAGGCGACTGCCCCGTCTGACCGCCCCACCTGAGCCGAGACCCAGCGCCAGCTCCATGCAGCGGACCCTGCGGGCCTTTGAGCATGACCTGCAGCTCCTCGTGTCCCAGGTGGGGCGCCGGTGGCCAAGAGGGGAGGTGGGAGGGCCTGGACAGCGTGGCCAAGGCATGTTGGGCTGCAGAGCAGGCAAAAGTCAGGCTGTAGAACAGATCGACATTAGACAGTAGAACAGATGAAAACAGACCACAGAACAGGGAGAAGCCAGATGATGGGGCAGGCAGAAAACCGCCTGATTGCTTGGTACGTAGAACTCAGGCAGTGTGGGGGGAAAGGTGGTACAGAATGTCTGATAGAAATCAGACAGTTTCTCCAATGGCAGGGGTTCTCCTAGAAACTGTGAAGGGAATCTTTTCCAAATCCACATGGAGAGCCTAAAGGAAATTTCAGAGGGTTAAGAGAAATTTGGCTCTGGGGCAGATAGAAATTTGATAGGTCTCGGATGGTATCCTATGATTTTCCTGCAAGAACTTTGATGGGAGTGGGTTTCATGGAAATGACAGTGGAGCTGTTAGACTGTCAGACTGTTAGAAATCAAGCAGAGAGACTGATAGTGATTAGGCAGTGGATCTGATAGAAATATGGTGGTCACTCCAAAAGAAGTCAGGTGGCTGAACCAATAGGGAGTGAGTGGCCGGTCTGGTAGAACTCACATGGCAAAGCCGATAGAAATTGAGTAGGAGACCTAATAGTAACTGAATAAGCATTCTGAAGGAACTTGGGCAGTAGGTAGTAAGTCTGAAAAAAAAAAAAAAAACTGAGTGAAGAAAAAAATGGACAGTATGTCTACTCAACATCAGGGTGGAAAGAGGTTTCCTGAAGGAAATCAGATCGGTCTGTACTGAGGTAGAGGCAGACCCAGTGGAAGTAGGGCTCTCAGACCAAAAGAAATCAGGCAGCGGACTGAAAGAAACCTGGTCATAGGTCCAAAAGCAGTCAGAACGCAGGTGAGTCAATGACAAACAGGCAGCAGACGTGAGTGAAACATGGTATGGGTCTAAGAAGCAATCAGGAAGTGGGCAACCCAAACAGAAATCAGGCAGCGGATAAGGGGGAGAGCCAGTTGTGGGATCACAAGGGTGGCGGCTCATTACACCTGGCCAGCCGAGGCGGGGCGGGGCCCGGATCCGGGGGGCGGGGCCTGGCTCCCGAGGAGGGCCGGCGCTGGACCTGGCATGCCCCGCAGGTACGGCAGCTGCAGGAGGGGGCAGCCCAGCTGCGGACGGTGTACGCGGGTGAGCACGCAGAGGCCATCGCCAGCCGGGAGCAGGAGGTGCTGCAGGGCTGGAAGGAGCTGCTGGCAGCCTGTGAAGACGCCCGCCTGCACGTCAGCTCCACGGCCGACGCGCTGCGATTCCACAGCCAGGCCCGTGACCTGCTCTCCTGGATGGACGGCATCGCCGGCCAGATTGGGGCAGCTGACAAGCCCAGGTGCCCCTCATCCCACCTCGGGCTCCCTACCTGCCTCTGGGCACCACCCCCCTCCCCGCCGCAGCCCATCGGCAGTCCCCTTCCCTGAAGAAATCTCAATACCCAACTGCCAGGCACTGGACGAAATGCTTCATGTGTGCTATGACCCCTTGTCAGGCCTGGCCTTGGCAGCTCAGGGCATCCTCTTTCCTTCTGGCCTTCCCAGTTGCCCACTGCTGCCCTCCCTGTGTCACATCACGGAGTGGGCTGCAGCCAGGATAGGGAAAGCAAGGTGTGGGACTGCATTTGTGGCTTAACCTAGTGGGTGGAGGGCACTGATTTATTGCTGACCTGATGCTTCAAAGTGAGCGGCCAACAGAAACCCATACTGCGGTGATGGGGACCCAAGGGCTTTCCATCACTTGGCCCCAGAAGTTGCAGTCGCTGAAGAGGAGAGAAAGATCGCATGGGAGGTTTCAGGGACTAAACCTGCACTCCCATCTGTCAGCCCAGGAGCCCCAACCTGTCTGCAGGGGAGGCTGGGAAATGTAGTTCAGCAGCATGTCCAGGAAGACAGGGATTTGGAGAGTGGTGACTCTGACTGTGAGGCCTTGCCTACGTTCATTTACTCAGCAAATATTTCTTGAATGCCTACTGTGCGTGGATGGTTAGCAAGACCAAGCTGCTTCCCTGATGCTGCTTACATTCTGAGCATAGAGGCAGGCAACAAATAAATTAAAAAGCACCTAATATTATTTCAGGTAGTAATAAGCGCTCGGAAGACAAAGCAAGGTAAGGGGATGAGGTGCTAGCTGGCAAGGCCTCTCTGAGGATGTGATGTTTGAATGGAGGCCTAAAGGAAGTGATGGTGAGTTGCGTAAAGTTTGGGGGAAGTGATGGTGAGTTGGGTAAAGGTTTTTTTTGGGGGGGGGGGAGAGTTTTCCAGGTGGAAGGATCAGCAAGTGCAAAGACCCCGAGGTAGGTTGTATTTTGAGGAGGAGCTAGACAATCATTATGATTGGATGGAGCGAGTGGGGGTGGGGGAGAGTAGAGAGTGGTAGGAAATGAGCTGGGAGGGGCAATAGGGCATGGTGAGGAGTTTGCCTTTTTCCCTGAGTTGGGAGCCGTGGGAGACTTCACTGCAGGGGAGTGATGTGATATGAGGTGCATTTGAGAAAGATTACTCCAGATGCCTTGTGGGAAAAGGAGTACAGAGAACAGGGGTAGAAACAGGTGCACCAGCCAGGAGGCTGCTGCTATAATCCAGGTGAGAGATGATGGGGGCTTGGTTCAGTGTGATGGTTGTAGAGATGGGGAGAAGTTATTCATTTTGAGAATTAAAAAAAAATGTTTATTAGGAAACATTTCAAGTGTACACAGGAGTCGTGATAACAGCACAGTGAACCCCCACGCAGAGAATGAACACCCATCAACATTTGGCCCACCCCCTTGCTGAGTTCTTTTAATACAAAATCTCAGAGGTGTCACAGCATTTCACAGTGTGTGTTTTAAAGTTATAGATGTCCGGTCTGACTGATGAATTAGCTTCAGGGGCTGAGAGAAAAAGAGGAGTCCATGGATGAATGGGTGAATTTACCGAGATGGAGAACTTCAGAGGAGGGCACTTTTGGGAAATAGATCATTCCAGACATACTAAGTCTTAGGCAGGAATCATTATAATTCAGGATCTTCAGAAGCAAGTTTGGCTGTATTAAGTCTTACAAAGCTATGCTTGCTGACTGGGGGAACCTTCAGAAGTTTGGGATTTGTTTCGGCATAGGATAGCTGAGAACAGCACTGTCCAGTAGATACATAATGCAAGCCACAGATGTGAGCCACATATATAATTTAAGCTTTTCTTGTAAACACATCAGAAAAGTACAGGGGTGTCTGGCTGTCTCAGGCAGTAGAGCACACAACCCTTGATCTCAAGGTTGTAAGTCTGAGCCCCAGGTTGGGTGTGGAGATTACTTTAAAAAAATTTTTTTTAACTCAATAAAAAAGTACAAAGAGGCAAGTGAAAATTAATTTCAGTGATTCATTTTACTAACCCAAATATATATCATTTCAACATGTAGTCAGTATTAAAATTATTGAGGAGCACCTGGCTGGCTCAGTCGGTAGAGCATGCGACTCTTGATCTCAGGATCATGAGTTCGAGCCCCATGTTGGGGGGTAGAGCTTATTTTTAAAAAATTAAGAATATATTTTAATGTTTATTTATATTTGAGAGAGAGAGAGAGTGTGAGCAGGGGAGGGGCAGAGAGAGGGAGATACAGAATCCGAAGCAGGCTCCAGGCTCTGAGCTGTCAGCACAGAGCCCAATGTAGGACTTGAACTCACAAATTGTGAGATCATGATCTGAACCAAAGTCAGGCGCTTAACTGAAATTGAGTTGCCCAGGCGCCCCCAAAATATTTTTTTTTAATAAATAAAATCATTGGGCTATTTTACAGTCTTCAGAATAGGATGTGTACTTTATACTTCAACACATCTCAATTCAGACCAGCCACATTTCAACGGCTTACTTGCTACCCAGGTCTAGCGGCTGCCTGCCATTTGGATAGCCCAGACTTGGAAAGTTCAGATCATTGGCCAGTGGAGCCTTCAGAAGCTTAGCTTTAAAAAGTTAGAACAATTAGATCTTGACGCCTGAGGTTAGAATCACCAGAATGTGCCATTTGAACACCTTGGAAAAAGTTGGAGTCACTGAGTCAGTGAAGAGCTTGGCCCCTCAGCACCTGGCCTGACAAGGTGGGTGTCCTGAGATGCTACCAAACAGCTGGCTCAGGGATCTGGGTTCATCCGGGACTGGCATCTGCCATGGGGGCCTGGAGAGGCTATCTGAGGCTCAGATTCCCGCCCCCGACCACTGTAGGGACGTGTCGTCAGTGGAGGTGCTCATGAACTACCACCAGGGCCTGAAGACTGAGCTGGAGGCACGGGTGCCTGAGCTGACAGCCTGCCAGGAGCTGGGGCGCTCTCTGCTGCTCAACAAGAGTGCCATGGCTGACGAGGTGGGAAGGGGCACGGGGGTGCCCCTCTGCCATCTGTGCCCGTTGGGGCAGGAACCTCCCTTGACGCCTCTCCTACCCACCCACCACTCCCAGATCCAGGCACAGCTGGACAAGTTGGGAACCAGGAAGGAGGAGGTGTCAGAGAAATGGGACCGCCATTGGGAATGGCTGCAGCAGAGTGAGTGGGGGCCCAGATGCATGGGGTTCAAGGGCACAGGGATTTGCATGTTTGGAAAGGCCCAGAGGGTGACCCAGCATGCTTTGTACACCACTCATGGGTGCCCAGCAGCAAACATGATGGCCTGGAGGGCGGCGGTGGACAAGAGGACTGTCTTGCCATTGAATCTCTGGTGGTGGACACCTAGGGGAGAAGCTGGTGCCCTCAGAAATACCCCCAGCCCCTCTCATTCCTGCAGAGCCCAGAGTGGTCAGGGCTGGGATACAGGAAGCGGGAAGATGTGGAGGGGGCAGGGTGGAGGGCCAGAGAAAACAGCCAGTGCCCTGTGAAGGGCCCACAGGTGCACCCTTCACCCTCACCCCCAATGTCTCCCCTCAGTGCTGGAAGTGCACCAATTTGCCCAGGAGGCAGTGGTGGCCGATGCCTGGCTGACAGCCCAAGAGCCGCTCCTGCAGAGCCGGGAGCTGGGCAGCAGCGTGGATGAGGTGGAACAGCTTATCCGGCGACACGAGGCCTTCCGCAAAGCGGCTGCAGCCTGGGAAGAAAGGTTCAGCTCTCTGCGGCGCCTGACCACGGTCAGCACCCGAGATCCTGCCCACCCCCCCATCCCCATCCATCTATATGAGACAGACATACTGGGACTGGAACTTGGTACTCAGTGCTGAGTTGAGTGAGGGCTGAGGCAGACCCTCACTGGGCTCCCAGTCCAGTGGGGGAGAGGAAGGGGACAGACCTGTCACCAGACAGTGACAGCCCAGGGCTGGGATGGGGGAAACACAAGGTGCTGTGGGAACCCGGAGCACTTGTCCTGGCGTAGGGGGAGGCCTATCTGAGTGAGACTTGAAGAATGAGGAAAGACCCTTGTTTCAATGCCCTGGGTTAGGGGACATTCAGGAAGGAGGCAGTGGGAGTCAGAAAGTCACCTAGAGAAAGTGATTATTTAGCCGATTCTTAACACTAGATGTTTGACAAGGAAGAAAGGAATTAAGTTCCTGGCAGGGAGAAAACATGGACGCAGGCCTGCACAACCTTGCCTTGTCAGTAATAGAAACTATTAAACTGCATGGTGTGGGAGACAACCCAGACCGCCCACCCCCACACCCCTTTACCTGACCCTGGCCCCTCCGTTCCCAGATAGAGAAACTCAAGGCGGAACAGAGCAAGCAGCCCCCGACGCCCCTGCTGGGGCGCAAGTTCTTTGGAGACCCCACGGAACTGGCGGCCAAGGCAGCGCCCCTACTGAGGCCAGGGGGCTACGAGAGGGGCTTGGAGCCCCTGGCTCGTCGGGCCTCGGACACACTGTCCGCAGAGGTGCGGACCCGGGTGGGGTACGTGCGCCAGGAGCTCAAGCCCGAGCGCCTCCAGCCGCGCATCGACCGGCTGCCGGAGATCCCGGGGAGGGTGGAGACTCCAGCCCCGCCGGCCGCACCCGAGGATGCGGCGGAGACCCCCGGGGCCCTCGCGGCGGCGGAGCAGGTCCGGCCGCGCCCAGAGCGCCAGGAGTCAGCTGATCGCGCCGAGGAGCTGCCCAGGAGGCGGCGACCGGAGCGTCAGGAATCGGCCGATCAACCCGAGGAGGCTGCGCGGAGGCGACGGCCAGAGCGGCAGGAGTCCGCGGACCACGAGGCGGCACACAGCCTCACCCTGGGCCGCTATGAGCAGATGGAGCGGCGGCGCGAGCGGCGCGAGCGGCGGTTGGAGAGACAGGAGTCCAGCGAACAGGAGATGCCTACCAGAGGAGAGCTGGCCAAGGGGTGAGGCCCTCAGGTGCCCAGGGAATGAGGGAGCGGGGACACGGAGAGCTCCTGGAGCCACGCGGGCCCGTGGGGAGGGCTGCTGGGGCTCAGAACTGCTTACTGCCCTGGTACCCATTTTGCAGAGGTGCAAACAGGCTGAAGGAGACGAGGAGAGGTGCCCATGGTCCCACAGTGGCAGTTCTGTAGGAGGAAAGGACTTAGCTACTGAGTTCTGGCCCCTGCCTAGGTGGCCCAGGCAGGGATTTTGTCCTCCCTGCACCTCAGTTTCTCTACTGGGCTAATGGTGAAACCATCTTCTAACCCTTCATCACAGTCTTTCTCCGCCATTTAAACTGGGGGCTACTGTCATCTCCATTTTATGGATGGGGCAACTGAGGCTCAGAGAGGGCAAGTCGATCAGTTTGGATGAAGCAGGACTGGAACCCAGGCCTTTCAGAGTCCAGTGTTAACCAGAGCATGATGGGCAGATTGATCTTATCAGCTGTATCCCCACTAAGAGACCATTGGTCAAATATGTTTTGGAGACAATGACTTCTTGACTCCTTTTTAATTTTGTATATCATGAACGTTTGCTGAGTCCCCATTCTGTATGTGGTATGTGCTAGAGCAGTGGCCACACCAGCCTCAGCCCTGTTTGGGTGGAGATCCCAGTCCAGCGGGGGAAACAATGGATAGTGATGACCCAAAATGACCAAAGAAGTCCGAGGGGCTTGGGATCTCAGGGAGTGGGTGGGGAAAAAAGGCAGCATAATGTACAAAGGCTTGAAGGCACCAGTTTGGATTTTTCTCTGGCTGAAACTCAAAGGAGAGGTTCTGTCCTCCAGCAGACATGTTCCAAGTACCTATGGTGTACGAGGCAAGCATCTGAGAAAGGTAGCTGAAGAAGTGAACAGGGGCCTGGCATCTCAAGCTAAGAGGTGGAGGCTCCTCCAGCAAAAACCAAGCTGGCCCCTGGGAGAGGGCGTCCCCAGTTCCATTGGGTCTTTCGGCCTCCCCCTCCCAGGAAGGCCACCCTGGCTGACATTGTGGAGCAGCTGCAGGAGAAAGAAGCAGGCCCAGGGCTCCCTGTTGGGGTAAGTTGAGCCTCAGGATGGGTGGGGGTATGGGGAACCCTCTCCTCCCAGCAGGAGTCAGAAACACCAATGCCTAGCCCTGCTTCCCACCTCTCCCTCCCCATCTGAACCCTGCAGAGATTCTCAGGGGGTGATGGAAAGGGCCCCCAGATGCCTCCCACAAACTGAAAATCTCTCCTTAAGAAAGATAAGGCCACCAACCTAAGGAGACTCCTACTCCCCTCTACACACAGACAGACTCCACACTCTTCCCACACCTGTCCTAGACTTTCTCTAACCCGGTGGGGGGTTCACATATCCTCACAGACAGCCACACACACACAGAAGTCCCAGATTCCTCCTACAGACAGCCGGGACATCAACGTGCCTGCACACCCACCTCCAAAGAGCTAGCGCTTTCCTCCCTAAGATCGAGAGCGATTACAAACCCAGGAGTCCTGACAGTCTCACTCCCGACACCGATGGGGCCCCTAAAAGTTGGGTCTCCAGCCCTGAGGCCCTCCCATACTCGCCTCCAAGACAGATGGGACCCCCCAGACTCGCGAGTCCCCCAGGCAGATGACTCCAACACCCCCCCTATGGACAGCACCCCTCTTCCCCCTCCCTCCACACAGCCGTCGCTGCCTCAGCCTCGTGAGCTTCCCCCAGGCCGCCTGCCCAACGGGCTTGAGCCGCCCGAGCGGACACCTCGGCCGGACCGGCCGCGGGCACGGGACCGGCCCAAGCCGCGACGGCGGCCGCGGCCCAGAGAGGGTGGTGAGGGCGGGGGAAGCCGGCGCTCGCGCTCCGCCCCGGCCCAGGGCGGCTCCGCCCCCGCGCCTCCGCCACCGCCCACTCACACAGTGCAGCACGAGGGCTTCCTGCTGCGCAAGCGCGAGCTCGACGCTAACCGCAAGTCGTCCAACCGGTGAGCGTGTGGGCGGGGTTTTGGAAGGCGGGTCCCAAGCTCAGAGTGTCCAATAAATGAATAGATGGGCCTGGGGGTGGTACTAAACTTCCTGGAGTCCTACGGGTGGCGGGGGTAGGCGGGGCCTGAAGAGGGGCGGGGCTCCAAGGACTCGAATCTTTGAATTGGAGGAACGGGACTTAGGGTTTAGTTCGGTGGCCAAGGGAGTGGAGCTTAGGTGGGGAGCTGGACCGTAAAGGAAGAAAATATTCCAAATGTAAATAAATTGCCACCCAAACTCATAGCAACCAACTCAGGAGCTAACTATAGAGCTAATGGCAAATTGGATCTGGGGTCTAGCCTACAAGGTTCCAATGGTTTGTAAGGTGAAGCTTGGAGAGGTCATCCAACCTCTCAATGAATGGGGTGGATCCATCCTCGAAGTTTCAAATTGTTGCCGGGGTGGCTGGAGAGGTCTGAAAAGGGACAGAGCCCAAGCTCTGAGGTCTGAGGTAGGGGGCACATGCAGATGTCTAAATAGCGACTTACTCTTGGAGTTCAGCTCATGTTTGTCCAACCCTTTTTTTGTCCAACTGTGAGGCAGAATCTGGGGAGAGGTGGCCAGCGATCAGAGTGAGGCCTAGACCCAAGATGTGTAAAGAGCAAAACAGGTTGAGGTTTTGCCTTGAGGCAGTCTTTTTTCCTGGTAGTGAGGCCAAGGTGGGAATAAAGGGGCACCTTCTGTGTATTTCACTCAAGAGACTTCCTTCTCCTTTGAGGCTTTGGCCGAATAGGAGATAGGCATTTCTCATACAAGACACAAGACGCAGAGATCTCCTTTCAGGGGATTCCATGGTGGGTGAAGGAGTAGGCAAGGAACACGCCCAAGCAAAGGCTTATGGAGAAGACAGCTTAAGTCTTGCCTTCAGGAAATTCAGTATGGGAGGGGAAATGGAAGGGCAGGCCCAGCAGGGGTCAGCATAAGGCTTGGAACTGAGAGTCTTAGAGTCTCCCCTCAGCTCAGGAACATCCATAAGGAAGAGCACCCCAGACACATGGCCCGGCTAAGGCAAAGGCCCAAGAAGAAGGAAGGCTCAGGTGTTTTCAGCCATGAAAGGTATTAATGAAGAGTTCCCAGGCAGAGTGCTGTGACTCTGCCTTGAGCCCCATATCGTCACCCCAGGTCTTGGGTGAGCCTGTACTGCGTTCTCAGCAAGGGGGAGCTGGGCTTCTACAAGGACGCCAAGGGTCCGGCGTCTGGGGGCACACACGGCGGGGAGCCACTGCTCAGCCTGCACAAGGCCACCAGCGAGGTGGCTAGTGACTACAAGAAAAAGAAGCACGTCTTCAAGCTCCAGTGAGCCCCCCAATGGGCAAGGGGGAGGGATCCAAGGCCCGACTCCCCTCCTCCCCCCAGCAATACCCTGCTTCCCTGGAGGATAGTTGGTGGATGGGTGGGCCGGGCCCCTGCCCCAGATTCCCCAAGTTCTGTGTCCCCTTCCTACAGGACCCAGGATGGCAGCGAGTTTTTGCTCCAGGCTAAAGATGAGGTGAGATCTGGTCCTTTCTCTCCCCTCTCTGGACCTCAGGGGCAACCTGGCTGGCTGGTTTCTGGCCCAGAGTGATGCAACTGTGAGCCAGAAACACAAGCCAGAGTCACCAGGCTATGATGGGAAAGCCTATTGACAGTGAGAGCCCAGAGGAAGTTCCTAACCTAAGGAGGGGGGGAGGGGAGGCAGGGACCTGGAGGGCTGCCTGGAAGCCCCAGGACAAAGTCCAACCTCCTTGCCTTGGCCCCTGAAGCACCACTGGAAAGATAAAAGATGGGAGTTAGTGAAAAAATGGGATGATACAGGCAGAGAAGAACCAGAGGTGCAGAAATACAAAGCATTAACTGAGCTGGTGGAGGGTTCAAGGAGGAAGGATCCCAGAAAGGTTCCCAGGGGTTGGATCTCACAGAGTATTGTGGGCCATTTGAAGGGGGTTGGAGTTTGTCCTAAGGGCATTGGGAAGCCATGGCAGAGTCTGAGCAAGATTGGGGGGTAGAGGTTACAGTGATGTCTAAGAAAGATCCTTTGGCAACAATGTGCAGGGTAGACTGGGGAGAGGGAGAGAGGAGGTGTGGAGCCCAGGAGGCAACCAGGACAGGCACCCACATGTGAGGGCACAAGGCTGGCCCCCAGCCGGACTGTGGGGAGGGGAGGAGGGGGTGGAAGAGAGTGAACAATGGGACTGAGGCTAAGGGGAGAGGTCAGGGGAGGAGCAGTCATGGAGGTGGTTTAAAGAGATGTTGAAAATAATAATGCTCATCTCATTCATTCTTACCAGAGGCTCTGGGGTAGGCCTGTATTCTCTCCCTGCCAATTTACTTTTAACATGGAGATGAAAACAGTTTTCCATTCTAGGGTTCTTATGAGAACTAAGTTGATACATACAGAGTACTTACATGGCCTGGTAAAGGTCAGTGCTCTATAAATGTCGCTGATGTTATCATTGTTTGTGTTGTTGTTTATCCCTATAGTGGGTGTTAGATATAATCCTATTGCATAGGATTAAGTGAATTAATCCACAGAAGCACTTACAACAGAGCCTGGCACATCTTGAAGTGCTATGCGACGGTTTGCATTATTGTTATCACCCCCATTTAATAGACTGGAAAACGGAAGTTCAGAGGGCAGTCCGATTCCAGGCTCATCTGTTACTCAGTCTGCCTTCTTCCAAATCCGGACTCTGTGCCCTGTCTCTCTCCCCCAGGAGGAGATGAACGGCTGGCTGGAGGCTGTGGCCGCTTCAGTGGGAGAACACGCCGAGATCGCCCGCTGGGGGCAGACACTACCTACCACGTCCTCCACGGATGAGGGCAACCCCAAGCGGGAGGCAGGGGAGCGCAGGGCCAGCGGGCGCCGGAAGTGACTTCCCACCCCCTGGGCCTGACCCATCCCCGCCCCTTCTCTCCGCACTGTGGGCACAAAGACACTTTCTCTTCCGCAGGGGCGGGAGCCCCTAGTTCCACCAACACTGCGGACGCGCCAAGATGGGCACTGGAAAGGAGGGGACTTCTGCACTCCAGGAAGTGGTGGGGGGATTGCTGCCCCTATAGCCATATCTCGGCCCCTTCCTGCTCGCCACCCCACCCCAGGTGCTGGGGCTCCATTATTTTTATGCAATAACTGAGTTGGGAGGGGCGGGTAAGGGGCCAGTTGAGCCAAGCCCCCTGCCCCGATCCCCAGATCCTGCCCCAAGAAGCTGGGGTGGTAGGGGCGATAATTCCTGCCCCCCTCTCCGCCCTAGGGATGGGCATGGGGCCGCTGGTGAGGTCCCCTGGACCATCCAGGGTGCTAGGGGGTGGGGAGGGGACGTCTCCTCCCCACCTTTACCTCACTTCCAATGCTGCCTTGATCTCTGTCTGGGAAGGAGGAGTGAAGGGGCCTTAGCCCCTGCACTCCGCCGTCTCAGAGCCATGCGGTTAATTCCTGACTTAGTTTATTTTTGCAAAACGTCGACCTCCTCCTCCCCCGCCCCGCATCCGCGAAGGCTTTTAATGGGAGGGGCGTCAAAGCTCAAAACTGTCTTCCTCTCTCCTCCCCCCTCCAGCTGTAAATGCCGCTACGTGAGGGGAGGGGCGAGGGGAAGCCCTCCCCCCTGCATGCTTCTGGCAGAAGCACCTCCCTAGGGAGTGGGGGAACCGGGTTGTGGGCAGCCCCCATAGCCACCTGGAGGAGCCGCTGGGGCCCAGGGGTGTGGGGCGGTGTGGCAGGCGCACACTGTATGTACCTATAATAAATACTTTGGCTTTGACGGTCTATGCTGGTTTGTTCGCGTTTCATGGGCTGCGCCTGAGAGGGGGTGCGGGGGGAGGGGAATGGAGGGTGGCGCGGGGAGAGACTGCGGCTGCAGAGAACATTTAGATGTCCCCTTGATGTGAACTAACTTCGGGGTCTAAACACACGTCCCCGACGAAGCACCTAGATTCCATTCCTAAAATGGGAACCATTCCTAGAGGAATGTTTTGCTAGCCCTTGTAACTAAACTTCCCCAAAACAGCCTTGCGGTGCGCCCCGTCCAGCACAGGAAAGGCGGGTCCCTTTAAGGAGGCGGAGAATTTAACTGCGACGGGTGAGCGCTGTGTCCAATCGCCGGTGGCTCTGGGAGTCTCCAGGCCAATGAGCAGGCAGTGGGGGGCGGGACCCGAGTGTAGACCCGGAAGCGGGTGCTGGCCGGCCGGCTCGCCCGGGGGCCATGGCAGCCGCGGCACCTGCAGCAGAAGGGGTCCCGAGTCGGGGGCCTCCGGGGGAGGTGATTCATCTGAACGTGGGAGGCAAGAGGTGAGTGTAGGAGATTCCTGAGGCCCCCACCTCGGGGACCGGGAACGGGGTGGGAGTACCGCCTCTCTCTTGGGGAATCCCTGTCCATCAAGGATTGCTCCGCCCCCTGCTGAAAGCGCGAGTGCTCGGACTGGCGCCCGGGATGGCGGTGGGGTAAGGAGCTACGTTCCTTCCCTCCTTCCATCCCCTACTGTGCGCTCACTTTCCCCGCTTAGGTTCAGTACCTCTCGCCAGACTCTCACCTGGATCCCAGACTCCTTCTTCTCCAGGTGATCGGGAGAGACAGTTTGGGTCGGGTGGTGGGGGGCAGGACGAGAGGGTATGGGAAAACCTAATGCCCCACTCACCCTCCCCACCCTCCACCCCCTTCACACACACACCCTTGCCCTTTACACCTACTCTGCATCCCCTCCCTACAGTCTTCTCAGCGGACGCATCTCTACACTGAAAGATGAGACTGGAGCTGTGAGTAGGGCAAGAGCTGAAACGGGGCAGCGGGTAGGAGGAGGGACAGGAGCCCCACTCAGCCCCGTGTTTTGTCCCATCCATCATCTGCCCCCCCTTCCCGCAGATCTTCATCGACAGGGACCCCACCGTCTTCGCCCCCATCCTCAACTTCCTGCGCACCA